>NC_051862.1:92382123-92564623 GCF_015732765.1 Culex quinquefasciatus | reverse complement strand
AGTTCAAAATCTCTGTTCTTTTTCTAAATTTCATGAGCTCAAGAAGCAAGTACTCGATTGCATACTCGAGTACTTTGTATATCCTGTGCTAGTCATATAGTCAGACAAAACATCATGTGAAAAACAATCACGCCTGTTGATGCTCAACTCATCTGTGCGAAACCGTGACTAAGTCCTGAGCACCTAAGCACGTGGGACATTGTTCAAACGGCGCGTACCATATTGCCGATGCCAACTCATTTCCATTTACCTCTGGCAAATTATGATAAGGGCCCACTTCGGCGGTACCACCAGCGATGATAACTCAAGGAGACGACACATTCGGGAGCTGCGGCACGCTGGTATACATAAACTTCCGTTGTTTTGGGCCCGTTATCAATCGCTGCTATCGAAGATTCTGGCCGCGATAAAAAAAATATCCCGCGATTGTGATTGTGTCGCTTTCAAATCGTCATTATTGGGTTCGCGGTCGGGTTTCGGGTCAGTTTCGCGAAAGGATTTGGCCAGTGCAGAAGGTAGTTGTTTGGTGGTGCGCTGAACAAGGCGTTGAACGTGGTGGAGGTTAACGGTTTTATTGGGCGGGGGAGTTTTTACGTTTTTTTTTGTCGAGTTGTAGATCTGGTTTTATTAGTGTTGATTTAGAATGTCTTGAGGAAGCTTATGTTCGGTGACGTGTTTGGTCTTTAATTAAATTATTAAATTTGTGAGTTGTGCTAAGACTTTTATCTGCGTCTAGCATTGATCTAGAGATAAAACGAATCCTTATCGCTATGTTTGCTTGCTACCGTGAATCCCAGAGTGCAAACTGAGTTGAATTAATTCGTGGTTTTCCGCTACAGAAATAGGTGCAGTCAGTGTGTAACGTGATCAAATGGTTGTAGTAACGGCCCAGGGGTCTACAAACCCCGATGGGCTACCGCCGCAAGTTCATAGAACGGGCAATGGAGAAAAGTTTGTACTCTTGCTGTGGAAGAACTTCCTGTTGCACTGGCGGAGTAAAATTTCTTCGTTGGTGGAGATATTCATCCCGCCGTTCTTCATGCTGTTGCTGGTAGGATTACGATCACTTACCGAGGTGCAGATCAACAATTATGAATCAGTCTACAACCCGTTGGATATTACTAACTTTACCGGTATCAGGTAAGTGAATCCCAACTGTGATAACCGCGATTCCATGACTCATGCTATGCAAACTCCAAACAGGGACAGACTGGTGGTTCCCTTCATGCCCACGATAGCATACTCACCACGCACAGACTTTCTCGATCAATTGATGGAGCCCGTGGGTCATCGGGCAGAAATGAACGTGCAAGGGTTCGCGAGTGCACAAGATATGCAGAACTTCCTGATGGCGTCGCACGCGTTCGTTGGTGTGCAGTTTGACGAGCATTACGAGCAGTTGACCAGTCTGCCGACCCGGTTGAGCTACACGTTACGGTTTCCGGGAGAACTGCGCGCTCAGTTTGGTATTACGCACGCGTGGCGAACCAATTCAAGATTCGCCTCGCGACCGGATGGAGGGGCTCGGTTCTACCGGTATGACGATGGCGGCCCAAGTCCTGGGTATTTCCGCGAGGGCTTCCTAAGCATTCAGCACTTTATATTTCGAGCATTCTTGGAAGCTAAGAAGACAGTGAACAAAGAACTTCCGGAAGTGCACGTTCAGCGATTTCCGTACCCACCATTTCTTGAGGACAGTTTCCCGTCCAGCTTGACTACGTTCCTGCCAATATCCGTAATGCTAGCCTTCATCTATCCATGCATCAGCATTGTGAAATCGGTGCTGTTCGAAAAGGAAAAACAGATAAAAGAAGCCATGAAGATAATGGGACTGAGCAACTGGATATTGTGGAGTTCGTGGTTCGTCAAAAGTTTGTTCTTCATAGTGATATCAGTTTCACTAGTGGTACTCTTCCTCAACGTACCCTGGTACAGCACACCAGACGTATCCGTACTGACTCACTCGGATGCCGGCGTTATCTGGTTGTTTTTCTTCATCTACGGTATTGCCATCATCACGTTCTCGTTCATGTTAAGTACCTTGTTTTCGAAGGCCAACTCCGGAGGAGCCGTCGCAGCGGTGATCTGGTTTATAGCGTTCGCCCCGTACGCCGTTATGGATCAGGACTACGGAAGCCTGTCGGCTTCGGACAAGCTGGCAGCATCGCTTTTGCTCAATACAGCCATCGGATTTGGGTTGCGCTTGATCGGAGTTTACGAAGGAACCACGCAAGGAATGCAATGGTCAACTCTGTTCCACGACAGCGATGTTGACAACATCAACCTTGGCTCGATCATGCTGATGCTGCTGGCAGACGCCGTGATCTACATGCTCATCGCCCTATACGTCGAACAGGTGTTCCCTGGTGATTTTGGACTGGCTCAACCTTGGTACTTTCCGGTTTCAAAGCGATTCTGGTTTGGTGAGTCCCCTACTAAAGATTCGTTTACTGAGGATCCCCCGTCAAAGAAAGAGAACATCGAGGACGATCCCAAAGGTCGACCGGCGCGAATCGTCATCAAAGGCCTTCGCAAAGTGTACTCAAACAAAAAGGTCGCCGTGGAAGGGCTTAGCTTCAGCATGTTCGAAGGTCACATCACTGCGCTGCTTGGCCACAACGGTGCCGGCAAGACGACGACCATGTCGATGCTGACTGGTATGAAGCGACCTTCGTCGGGGACCGCTTTGATCTACGGGCACGACATTCGTCATGAGATGAAGAAGATCAGGAATTCGCTAGGGTATTGCCCGCAGCACAACATCCTGTTCGAAGACTTGACGGTCAAGGAGCACCTGTACTTTTACAGCAGAATCAAGGGGCTGTCAGACGCCCAGGCCCAGTACGAGGTCAATCGGTACATAAAATCGCTGGAACTGGTGGACAAAACCAACATGGTGGCTTCCAGCTTGTCCGGTGGAATGCAACGGAAGCTGTGCGTTGGAATTGCACTTTGTGCAGGGTCGAAAGTGGTGCTTTGCGACGAACCGACCTCCGGAATGGACCCGGCTGCTCGGCGAGCGCTGTGGGATCTGTTGATCGCGGAAAAGAGCGGCCGAACGATGATTTTGTCGACGCACTTCATGGACGAAGCGGATATGCTGGGCGATCGGATCGCGATCATGGCTGATGGGAAGCTAAAGGCAGTTGGGTCTTCTTTCTTTTTGAAGAAGAAATATGGCGTGGGCTACCGACTGATTTGTGTAAAATCAGCCGAGTGTAACGTTGCTGCAGTAACTGAATTGCTCCGGAAACATATTGTAGATATTGCGGTAGAGTCCAGCATTGGATCGGAGTTGTCCTACCTGCTGCACGAGGAATACGTGACTCGATTTCAGTCCATGTTGGAAGACTTGGAGGACAACCTGGAGCGTCTACACATTCTCGACTTTGGAATATCACTAACTACCCTAGAAGAGGTCTTCATGAAGGTCGGTTCCGACTCCACTAACATGAGTGACGCTATAAGCATGAGTAGCATTGCGACGACCTCAACGGACCTCGAAACGAACTCCAGCGTTGGAGACTACGAACTGATGGAAGGTTTACGACTGTTCCTGTGCCAACTGAAGGCACTGTTTCTGAAGAAGGTTTACCAGACGTATCGAAATTGGTTCCTGTTTCTGGTGCAAATCGGAATCCCAATTTTGTTCGTTTCCGTTACGATCGCCGTGGTCCGAGCGTGGATCGGATCGCGTGATATGCCGTCCAGGTTGCTCTCGATGGCATCACACAACCCGTCGGTGACCCTGGTTCAGGTGGATCCCTCAGCGGAGAGGGAGTCGTTAACGGAAGTGTAGGTTGATGTCTTTTGGTAGAATAACGTTCAACTGATTTTTAATTTATACCTTGCAGAATTTATGCCAACTTTCTGAACCAATTTCGGTGGATAGAAGGACTGGCCGTTAGTGCAACCAAAGAGAACATCGTGCGAGTATTTCTGGACTTGGCTGTCCAAAATTTGGTGATCGTTAATCGACATTACGTAATCGGAGCTAGCATCATGAACGACAACTGCACAGCTTGGTTCAACAATGAGGCCCTACACTCGCCGGCGATTTCACTGAATGCCCTCCACAATGCACTGTTGAGGACGTTCACCAACTCTTCAAAGTATCGCATAGACGTAACGAACCATCCCCTTCCGTACACCGATGAAACAAGGGTAAGACGTAAACTGTAAACACAGGAAAGCGGTCTTCTTCACCAAATACTTATTTCAGCTACAAATGAGCCGAGCTCACAACAACCTGGGCTTTCAGCTGGCCTACAACACCGGCTTTGGAATGGCTTTCGTGTCCGGTTTCTTCGTGATATTCTACATTCGCGAGCGTGTAACCAAAGCGAAACTTCTTCAATTCGTCAGTGGAGTGAACCGCTTCTCGTATTGGTTCACGGGCTTCATTTGGGACTACTTTACGTACGCGATCGTGTGCCTGTTCATCATCGCAGTGGTAGCCATGTTCCAGGAGCCTGGTTTCAGCCGAGCTGACGAAGTGTTCCGGCTGTACGCGATCTTCATGATCATCGGTCTTCCCGCTCTTCCCCTGGCCTACATAACGAC
This sequence comes from Culex quinquefasciatus, assembly GCF_015732765.1. NCBI lineage: Eukaryota > Metazoa > Arthropoda > Insecta > Diptera > Culicidae > Culex > Culex quinquefasciatus. The sequence goes on along the minus strand of NC_051862.1, from coordinate 92,560,060 downwards.
CCTTTACTACTCCGTTCCACCGGCGGCATTCATCCGCGTCAGCGTAGCCTTCATCGTTACCGGAACCGCTCTGTTCATCTTCGTGTTTCTCCTCGGAACCGAAATGTTCGAGCTGGACGAGCTGTCCGAAACGCTCTCCACGGTGTTCCTCATCTTCCCCCACTTTGTCCTGTGTGACGCGATCGTTAGCCTGAGTCGAATGTCGATCACGATTGAGATGTGCGATGCGGCCCGACCTCCGGGTGTGACTCCCATGCCGATTTGCGACGAAGATCTGTACTACTTCCAGTGGGATCGGCCCGGCATCGGAAGGCATCTGTACTACAGTTTGGTCATGACCGGGGTGTACTTTGGCGTTCTGTTCCTGCTGGACTTTAAGGTGCTGAAGCTGATCGTGCAGAAGAGCCGTGAGTGGTACTACCGGGGGCAATACAAGCTGGAAAGTGCACCGGAAAACCAGGACTCGGATGTGCGGGCGGAAAAGCAACGGATCGCCGCGATGACGGAAGCAGAACGGAAGGATACCAACTTGGTGGCGCACGAGATGACGAAATACTACAATCGATTCTTGGCCGTGAATCAGCTGAGCGTGGGGATTAACAGGTGAATTTATTGTTTTGCAGTATTTAGTCTTCATGGTTTGGTATAACCTTCACTTATCTCCTTCCAGCTACGAATGCTTCGGTCTGCTCGGGGCCAACGGTGCCGGAAAGACGACCACGTTCAAGATGCTGTCGGGTGACGAGACGATCTCGTTCGGAAACGCCTGGATCAAGGGGAACAGTTTGAAGACGAGCCTGAAGCAGGTCCACAAGCACATCGGCTACTGTCCCCAGTTTGACGCGCTGATCGAGGATTTGACCGGCCGGGAAACGTTGAAGCTGTTTTCACTGCTGCGGGGAGTTCCGGGCGACAAGATCGTCCCGATTACGATGTTTTTGGCGAAGGAGTTTGGCTTTGTGAAACATCTGGACAAGCAGGTGAAAGCTTACAGTGGGGGTAATAAGCGGAAGCTGAGTACGGCACTGGCATTGCTTGGGAATCCTTCAGTGGTTTATTTGGACGAACCAACGTCGGGAATGGATCCGGGGGCCAAGCGGAACCTGTGGAACGGTGTTTGCCGGGTACGGGACAGTGGAAAGACGATCGTACTGACCTCCCACAGCATGGAGGAGTGTGAGGCACTGTGCACGCGGCTGGCCATCATGGTCAACGGAGAGTTCAAGTGCATTGGGTCGACGCAGCACTTGAAAAACAAGTTCTCGCAAGGATTCGTGCTGATCATCAAGGCGAAGAAGACGGACTCGGTGGTGAAGACGCCCGAGGGATTGGTTCCGGAGGTGCCGGATTTGCAGAAAATAAAGGATTTTGTCGGGGAGAACTTTACCGATACTCTGCTGAAGTAAATCTTGAATTTAATAACTTAAATTTATTTTATAATTGACGATTTTTCGTTTACAGGGAGGAGTATCAGGATCTGCTAACGTATTACATTCGGTCCCAGAACTTGAAGTGGTCTCAGATATTTGGAATTATGGAAAACTGCAAGCGCACGTTGAACGTTGAAGATTACTCGATTGGGCAGACCAGCCTGGAGCAGGTGTTCCTGTCGTTTACAAAATTTCAACGGGAAGAATAGAATGATTACAGAGGGTTGTGTTTAGGTGCTGCTAGTGTGTTCCAAAGACAATTTTTCGAATAGTTAGGGAAAACGATTATTTAAGCAAAATATTTATTACTTTCAATTATTATGTTTAATTGTTGTTGTATTAAGCGAAATAAAATATGAATGTTTTACAATTACTCGTATTTTTCAATATTTAATCCCAAGTCCATTTACAGTATGTAAAAAAAGTATTTACACCCCTTGGGCACTATGCACATTTTGTGATGAAACATGTAAAAAATTTAAAGTTTGACAGGAACCTAGTACTACGTTTTGTTCAGAAACTCATGCCAAACATTTTGCTACAAAAAGCTCATGAAAAGATGATTTCTATAAAAGTTATATAACAAATACTATTACGAAAATAAAAAGGTGCAAAAAAGTTTGTACACCTTTCGAAAAATTAACATAAATAATGTTATTTGTTGACAAATCACCATAAATCCAGTCTCCCAACTCCAAATAGGCATCCTTGACTGATTAAAAAAATAATTTGGATTGAATATAAAGTTTACTAACTACTTAGTATAAAAGTTTATATAACTCTGGAAATTCTATATAAAACTTATCTAAACTTAATTTTGCAAACTTTTAATTCAAATAAATGTCAATATACAGCAATTCCCCACGAAAACAGCATGATTCGAAAAAAAAGTTCTCCGATCGGGCTCAAAATTTTTCTGGGGGATCCTTGGCCGAAATAATTAGACCCGTATTTTTTTGTTTGGCCATTAGGGTGACCTACGCCGTGTTAGGGTGGTCCAAAAAATGGCAATTTTCATCGATTTTCGCAAAAACTACTTTTTTCAAAAAATCATATCTCCGCGCCATTTCATCCGATTTTAGCTGTCCTAGACGCAAAAGAAAGGTGATTAGTTTGGCTATTTGGGAAAAATAGTAAGAAGTTTCGAAAATCTAGCTTAACATTTGAAAAGGTCATATGAAAACTTAAAATGCTGTTTTGAAGGTCTCGGGACCAAAGAGCCTATGTCTGAAAATATTTTTATCGGATTCCTCGGAAAATTTCACATAACATATTAAAAAATGGTGAAGTTATGTTTTCGATACTCTGAGATACGATTTTTTGAATATAAAAACTGTGTTTTTCGACGCGCCACGCGCAAAAATTGGAAAATGACGAAAACGGGAAAAAATCGACTTTTTTCACTAAAACTGCGATAACTTTAAAATTTCAGCGATGACCTATACATGTTAGGGTACTAAAATTTTCATAATTAAAAGACGCAACTTTTGGTACCATAACATCTATAGGTCATCGCTGAAATTTTAAAGTTATCGCAGTTTTAGTGAAAAAAAGTCGATTTTTCCCCGTTTTCGTCATTTTCCAATATTTGCGCGTGGCGCGTCGAAAAACACAGTTTTTATTTTCAAAAAATCGTATCTCAGAGTATCGAAAACATAACTTCACAATTTTTTAATATGTTATGTGAAATTTTCCGAGGAATCCGATAAAAATATTTTCAGACATAGGCTCTTTGGTCCCGAGACCTTCAAAACAGCATTTTAAGTTTTCATATGACCTTTTCAAATGTTAAGCTAGATTTTCGAAACTTCTTACTATTTTTCCCAAATAGCCAAACTAATCACCTTTCTTTGCGTCTAGGACAGCTAAAATCGGATGAAATGGCGCGGAGATATGTAAAAAGTGGTTTTGCGAAAATCGACGAAAATTGCCATTTTTCGGACCACCCTAACACGGCGTAGGTCACCCTAATGGCCAAACAAAAAAATACGGGTCTAATTATTTCGGCCAAGGATCCCCCAGAAAAATTTTGAGCCCGATCGGAGAACTTTTTTTTCGAATCATGCTGTTTTCGTGGGGAATTGCTGTATATTACCATAGAATTGCTAAATAAACATTTTGGAGTGGGTATAACACCGTTTTGGGGGTATTTGTATCGATAGAATAGATTTTTCGTTGGAATTTCGTACCAACCCGGAATTATGTCGTAGGAAAATCCGCCGGCATCCGAACCGGTCCACGATTCACAAGTCAACCTATGTGGAATCGGAAAGGGCATAAAATTTCCGATCTTTTGATACCCATACATCTAGGTTTTCTTTAAAACCTACGTTTTTAAATAACTGGGCAAAAAGTAAGTTTGATCCACGAGAACAAAAATTACGAAATTCCATACATTTTTGGCAGGTTGCTCAAACGAAACCATAACAACGTTTTTGCTTAGGTATTTAAAAACGTGGGTTTTATAGAAAACCTGGATGTATGGGTATCAAAAGATCGGAAATTTCATGCCCTTTCTGATGCCACATAGGTTGACTTGTGAATTGAGGACCGGTTCAGATGCCGGCGGATTTTCCGACGACGTAATTCCGGGTTGGTACGAAATTCCAACGAAAAATCTATTCTATCGATACAAATACCCCCAAAACGGTGTTATACCCACTCCAAAATGTTTATTTAGCAATTCTATGGTAATTGACATTTATTTGAATTAAAAGTTTGCAAAATTAAGTTTAGATAAGTTTTATATAGAATTTCCAGAGTTATATAAACTTTTATACTAAGTAGTTAGTAAACTTTATATTCAATCCAAATTATTTTTTTAATCAGTCAAGGATGCCTATTTGGAGTTGGGAGACTGGATTTATGGTGATTTGTCAACAAATAACATTATTTATGTTAATTTTTCGAAAGGTGTACATACTTTTTTTGCACCTTTTTTATTTTCGTAATAGTATTTGATATATAACTTTTTATAGAAATCATCTTTTCATGAGCTTTTTGTAGCAAAATGTCTGGCATGAGTTTCTGAACAAAACGTAGTACTAGGTTCCTGTCAAACTTTAAATTTTTTACATGTTTCATCACAAAATGTGCATAGTGCCCAAGGGGTGTAAATACTTTTTTTACATACTGTATGTTATCATACACGCAGAAAAATGCTTTGTAGAATCAGCCTGTATGAGGTTTGAATCAACAAATGTTTTGTTGAATATAAGCGTTGATTCAACAAAAAATATGATTTTCAAATCAACAAAACCGTTTTGTTGATTCAAATATGCCCTATTTTTCTGCGTGTATATAGGTGAAATGACCCACGAAATTCAACCACCGACGAAATTCATACCGAGCACCAATAGAGAGGACTGGTGCCTTAGCCCGCTTGGCTATCTGACCTATGGATTGTTTATTGGACAAGCGCCTATATCATCCTGATTTTTCGTCCAAGTAGTTTTCCCATACTGATGGGCTACATATTTCTGGGTGTAATATTACATAATGTTTCATTAAATAATGCTAAATTTATTTTACACTCAGGCTTTTTACACGCAATTGGATAATGGAAGATGAGGAATTCGAGCAATTGGTTATGCTAGATCTTTTCGTACTTACCTCTTGGTTGAAAATGTTTAAACTATATTTTACCAGGGATGTCATCAGCGTTTGACAAAAAGAAAGCCATCAATTATTCATCAAATGATTTTCGATCAACGTAGAAATGAGCCGCTATCGACTGTGTGTAAGTATATTTTGTTGCTCTTGCTGGGAGACTGTTCGACATAAGTGTGCTTGCTGCTGATGCTGCTGCTGTATGCTTTCAATTTCTCGCAAACATTTTGTGCTTGTTTTGCTACGCTACAGCTAGTCACATTTGTATCTAGTACAAGAATATATTTTTATTAGAATATATAATACATAGTTAAAACTTTTGGCAAATATGTTGTTTGATTTGTTACGATTTTTTGTTTCGGCATTTTTTGTGCTGCTATTTTCGAGTTTTCCTGTGCTCAAGGTTTACGGTTTATCTTGTTACGTGGCTAATTTGTTTAAATTAAATAGTTTTTTTTTGAGTGATTAACAATGTACACACTTAACACTTATAGCCCAACGAATACCAACGTTCAGGGGAAACCACTTCCCAGTGAAGGGTTTGGTTTCGATTCTTAGCTACTATATTTACAAATATCGTTTTCAATGATCGTTCGTTTTGAGAAGACTGTTGCTCGGTTAGAGAGGCTGAGTTTTGAATAGTTTTTGTTTCTCGCACTATTTTTATATAATAAAAACATGCATCAGTTGCACAGATTTGTGATGTTTCCGTTTGCTACTTGCACCCCGGCAAAAATACAAAATTGTTCTGTAATTTATTACTTTTTGGCACATACATACATGTAGTGTTTCGCTTAACCATAATACATAGCTTTTTGATTTGATTTTCCATTATAGACACATGCACAAAGATTTTTTTTGTTGTAAAACTTATTAATTTCCTCCCAGTGACGATTTACATCCGTGGTTCCGATATTAAAACTTTTTTTTCCATTTTTGCATTAAGTTACATAACAACACACACGTAAACTTGAGTATATGTACAATTTGGGTGACGCACACTAATTACAATTTGGGGGTTACACTTTAAAAACACTTTATATTGGCACGGTGACTTGCTGAAACGTGAGGCCGGAAAGGGTATTTAAAAAAAGAGGGTTGATTTGACCATTTTATCAGTCAAGTGATAAAACTAAATCGAGACAGCGAAGATCAAGGTTAGGAAAAGAAAGTATTTTTAAAAAGACTAAAAATACTTCTTCCTTTTGTGCGTTGTAGAGAAAGAAGAAGCAGATTGTTAAAGTGGTTAAAATATCACAGTTACTAAGCAAATTGTCATGAAGTGAATCCAACAAATTAAAATACTTTTTTTAAAGGGTTGTGCGTGCTAAGTACTCCTCACATTTCCCCGCCAACTAGATTTTACGCCGTTTTCGAGGTTAGAAAAGTGACAGTTCTCACTCAAGGGCCGGCGGAAAATCTAATGCGTGCACGTGTTTTCCTTCTGGTTTGTTCGCTAAAGTAGTGCAGGTGGGGGTCTTCTTAACAGCTAGATCGTTGTACCACTAATTCTATACTTTGTCTATACACAATTGCGCGTTCCAATGTTTAAATAATACTTAAAGCTGATGGGGGGGGGGGATTAGAACACTACCAAAGAAGGGAGGGGGGCGGGACACTTTATCTTTTGTGCTTTAGCTGTCGCATATTCAGCACTTTGTAGACGTCCTGCGAAGATACTTCTTTGTAGAAGCTCTCGCTGGGGCTCTTGGAGTTGCCCCGGGGTGCTACCGCCGACGCTGGCGAGGTGCTTCCGGGCGGTGGCTGTGGTGCCGAGGGTCTCCATCGGGTGGCACTGCCATTGCTTTCCGGATTGCTGCTGGTACTGCTGGTCAACGATTGATCCCGCACCAGTGGCATCCGGGACCAGAACCGGAGAAGCATCGGCTTCTGGCCGGTCTGGTCGACCTCCCAGCCTGACGGGAGCCACCAGAACGGAGGACGCTGGGTTGTACTGTCGGGGGATTTCTTTGGGAAGATGTCCGGAAGCCGGTTTGAGGTGACCCGGTTGGAGACGGAACCCGGGAAGCGGACCATGTTGGCGCTGTTGCTGGCAGCTGGAACATGATCGTCGTGCTGCGACGGGAAGCGAATGCGGGAATTCTGCTGTTGGTGGCGCTGCTTGTTCTCGGCGATGATCTCGTTGATCTTCTTCAGCTGGTCAACGTAGTTGTGATCGGCGACGGTTGTTGACGGAGCAGTCGACGGTGGCGCCGCCAAGTGGTGGTACACGAAGCGGTTGTTGGTGTCCATGGTTTCTCGGAGCTTGTCCTTCTGCTCCTGCCGGTGGATTGCGTCACGATTCTTCTTGTCAGCCTCGGTATCGTTCATGACTAGCAGCGGCAGAGGCGTTTCGGACGTTGTTTCCGGGGTGGCTCGCGTCGTGCGCTCCTGCTGAGTGTAGCTGGCCACGATGAAGGGTGGTGGCGTAGCGCCAGGTGGGCTGTACCACTTTGTGCGCACTGGGGTGACGATCTGTACGGGTTTGGGCGAGGGCGCGCGTCTTGAAGTTGTTGGGATCGACGGGATTGTGTGGATCAACACCTTCATGGTGGTTGTGTCAAGCGGAGTGGTGCTCTCGGTAGGATCCGTACTCGTACTGCCCAGTTCCACCGTTGTAGACACCGTGCTCAGCGTGTCCGGTTCCGTTTCGAACCCGGACATATCGGTAGAGGGAAGTTCTGTCGTAGAAGACTGGTTCGTATCAAGTAGCAGTGCTTCGGCAGCCAGTTCCGCCTTCAAACCTTCCATGTCTTGGTCGGAAGTCCCGGTAGTCGTAGCGAACAGACTCTCGCTGGTCATCTTGTCTGTAGCTGTGACGGACTCCGTTGTCGCGGTGTTGCTGAATTCCTCAGTCGTCACCGGGCTCACTGTGGTAGAGACAAAATCAGTGTTGCCAATCGCCACAGTACTCGTACCGCTCGTCGTACTACCATCAAGGCTTGTTGCATCCATCGTGGTAACAGTTGTTGGAGCAGCTGCAGTGGAAGAGAGAACAATCTGCTGAACAATCGTCCCGTTGCTTCCACCGTCCAGCTCGAGCTGCGTCGAAAGGGTTCCGTTGGGGAGACTCTCGAACGCGAGAAAGGAAATATCGGTCTGACTCTCGGCAACAGTTTGATCCATAGGACGCTTGCTGGTTTCGGCAAGAAATGTCTGAATCTGCTGCGTTGACGCCTGCTTCAGGTCTTGACCCGTTGTCGTCGTCAAAGATGACGGCACGTCCACCAGCATGGTATCGTAGAACGATTCCGCTCGCTTCGGCGGTTCCTCCACCGGCAGATCAATACTGAGCGGCAGGTTGACTTGGAACGGCCCGGACGTGTCGTACTCGTAGTCGTAGTCTTCGCTTCCACCGGTGTTTGACGCTCCACCGCCATCTCCAAGCAGACTCTGCAGCTTGGTCAGCACGATGTCCGCCGGATTAATGTTGGACTGCACCTGGATGCACTTCCCGTTGTAGTCGACCTTCATGTCCGGTGGACACAACGACCCGTTGAACCCGTTCAGCTGGGGTGCAATGAAGATCGATTTGGGCGTGATTTTTTTCGCTTTCCCCCCTATCCCAGGCCGGGAATCCCCGGAAAGCCATGCCGCTTCCCACGTCAGATGGTCCGGATTGTTGTCGAGTGGTTTCGAGGTGATTGGCAGCCCGGCGGTCAGTGGTGCCAGCAGGCAGGAACAGCAGCACAGCAGTGCGACCAGCGACAGGGAGCAGGACATTGTTAATTTAGCTCGCTTTTTCATTGTCTCGATGCGACGGGAAGGACTCACTGCATTTTCCGTTGGCAATCTGAAAAAGGGGTAAAAAGAGAACAACGTTAGAGAGCGAGGCCGGAAGTTTGCTTTTTTGGGGCGACGATTTGCCAGGATTGAAATTTATATTCAGTTCAATGCTTTTGGGCGCGCTCTGGCCAGCAATCGAAGGGAAATGGACTCTGAGCGCGTGAAAAATGGTCAGTTAGTGCTTTTCGAGTCGTCACAGCGTGGTGTGGTTTGTAAGGATCGTTTACGCGAATGAAAAGAAGCGAAATGGAGTTGATTTCCGGTTCTACTTTTTTCGTTTTTTTCTCTTTGGGGCACTATGATAGAGGATTTATGCACTCGTGTCGATGAACGTGAGTGAGCTCGCCGTTGGTTTTCGTTTTTCCGCGAGAGTGTAAATTGGAGCACTTTTGGGAATGTTTTGAGCATTTGCAATTTAGATTGGTAGTCTGATGGAATACTTTTAAAAAATGCTGCACTTTACAGACAGTAAGATTGTTTGAAAGAAATTTTGAAAGTGTTCACCTTGTTTTCCACGTAACTTGTTTGATGTTCTTTATTTTTAAAACATTGTTGCGTTTGTTGTTTTGGCAGTTCCAGGGAATAATCATTAATTTATCCTCGAGTGCTTTAGAGTATCTTACTTGTTTAGAACAGATTATAAGTATAAGAAATAAATCTGTTTACTTTGAAACGTATTCAAATGTAATGTGGAAATGTGCAAAACTTTTTGCAATAATATTTGAGAACGTTGGTCCAATGAAGTAAAGGCTTTTTTTTCATAAAAATCCGGGAATCCGGGATCTGGGAATTATTATTGAAGTGAAATTCGTAAAGTTCGTATTTGTAGATTTGTCCAAATTTTATTCCAAAACAGAAATCAATGCCAAAAGTCACCCGGTTCCAATTGCTGTTGACCTGTTCCGTGGTCAGATCCGACCGAGTGACGGATGTCGGTTGGCGGGAAAAGTTGTCAATCAGTGCCGAGTGTGTGACACATGACGGCACGTGTAGAGACGCACCACCACCGCAGGAAAGTGATTTTCTAGGTCACAAAAGTGAGCGCCGCCGATGCACGCCACAGCGGGAACAATTCGATTTCATTTCGATCTTTTAACGAATCACAGTTGAAAAATAGTTGGAATTTGTTTATATAAATTTTGACCATATTTTTTCAAAAGTCATATTTTATTAAAAGTATTTAAATTTTTATTTATAAAAACTGAAAATCCGATTTTTTTCCTCAGTGTAAACCGGCGCAGCATCACGTAATTTATCGATGGAATGGATCGGATCCGATGGCGTCCATCCCCATGATAGGTCTCGGATGGACAGATAGCAATTGCGAGCAAAAAAAAAACCGGTCGATGGTGTCGGATTGCTGCCCAGTGGCATTTACCGATGTGTCCCACGGAATGACCGAAGAATTTTAGTTATTTTTAGAAATTTTGCTTTTCCCTCCCGCTGGTCACCCAATGGGACACAATCGGGTCATGCTCCTGGCGGCGAGAACGGTTGGCCAAGGACAGGTAATTCCGAAATCGTTTATCGCTCGTGACGAATGATTGCACTAATTGAATATTGTGTTATACCCATTGAAAACTCGATCACAACAGTCACAATTCGATTCCGGATCCATTTCACCATCAAAAATCACTTTTAAAGCCACACAATATCACTTAACGGTTCCCAGCTAACTAAACAAAAATATATCAATTACCGTTGGGTGATGAACGAAAACAAACTCAGCCGACCAAAAACCTTCTCGATTCTGCCCATATGGCTCAGGCAAAGGTATTTCCTGGCTGTCTGTCTTTGTAGTGGTTTGTATATATGCTTCAGAATTGCAACAATCCCTGGATTAGGACAATGCAAGGCGCATAATTACCTGGTTATGTGCGACAATTGCATTGGGATAATTGTACCTGGTCGTAGCAACCACAGCAGGTCGTCATCACCCAGAAATGACTTCCAGAAATTACGTTGCGGAAATTTCAGTTATGCTGCATGTTTTGGTTTTGTCACTTTTATGTAACGTTTGTTTCTTTTTTCACAACTTAGGCCGATGCAAACATTTAAAAAAGTTTTTGTCCCTCAAGCCATAGTTTTCACATTTAAATGAAAAAAAGTGTTTTAAAATGCATTTTACACTAGTTCAGTTGTTTTGCAATCATTAGTTTTCAAAAAATCTAAGATCTGACAAAACCAAAAATTGTATCGAAAAAAAAGATTTTGCATTGAAAATTTTCAAAAAATCTTAAGATTTTTTAATAAACCCAAACATGCTAAAAATGATTTTAAACGCAGGAGAATGTATTTGAATTTGATTTCAGCTGGTTACACTTGAATTTTCATTGAAATTTTGAAGTTTATTGCGCAATTATCACCAACTTGGACTTCGCACTTAATTATTGCTATCGATCGCACTATTGCGACTTGTCAAGCTGGCTTGGGAAATTTAAATTTTCTCAAAAAATTATCAAAGCGAGCCGATGTTGTACACCTGTCAGTCGCAATTTCAAAGTGCGAATTTACAGTTTGGTGGAAACTGCGACTGGAAATGTAAATAAACAACTGCTGGTTGCCTAGTTTTTCGAATTCTTGCTGTCAAAAGTGCGAGAGAAAAGTGCGGGCCAAATCCAAGTTACAGTGCAAGGATCAATATTGTAAAAATATTTTTTTTGCCCCCTGATTTTTCGGGCCAATTTGGAAGGGGGGGGGGGGGGGGGGTTGACAAAAACTTTTAAAAATATTTGTACCAGCCTTATTACTTTTTGAGAACAAGTTTTACCGCCTGCACTGCCCACAAACGCATAATGTCCAATGTTGTAAATTTAATGATAACATTGCAATACATATTACAAATCAGACTTCCAAAATGTTTCACTATTTGTGAATTTGCTTGATATAAAGATAAAAAATATTTTTAACGGCCTTGGAAAAAACTAAAAAAAATCATTGGATGCAATTTTCAAACACTAAATTGGGTACTAAAGCCCTATGTCAATTCTTATGTACAACGGTAAAAAAACACGATCAAAAACCATTTTTGATCACTTTTTTAATTTTAATGCAAAAAAATATTGACAAGACAACATTTTTTCGATGGATCAACTATGGTCCCCTTGGAACGAGCTGTCAAGTAGGAACTTTTCTGTCAAGAAGGACCGTGAGGTTAATTTTTCAAAATTGATTTAAAAATCCATTTTAAACTCTTTGTGGTCGTACAAAGGCTCATTGTACTTAGAAAAATAAGCTTTATAGCTGTAAACAATAATATCAGCAATCTAAGCTTCATTTTAGGACCAAATTATGTAAAAAAAAATTCCAATTTGCAAATCAAATCAATTTTTGTGGGATTTTGACGGAACAAAGGAAAAACTAAAACATTCGAGAAAAAGGCTGATTTTTAAGATTAAAATAATATTTTAAAGCCGTTGGGTCGTTGAATCTTGTAAAAACAGGTTTTTAATCTTAGTTTTTTTTATGCTACCTTTAAAATGAAATTATAGTCAAATTATTATTACACGGAATTTAACCTATCCAATTAAACACTATCACTAGTTTAAAAAAAATAGTTATCTCGGATAAAATGGCAAAACAAGATCTTTGCCGAATTGTATATGAAAACTGTGCTAAGCCCAATCGTGCAAAAGTACAATAAATGCATAAAAATGCATTTGTATTCAGTTGAATGTAGTTCTTTTATTATTTAAAATTTCAATTTATTTTGAAAAAATAATGTTTTTTTTCATTATAGAAAATTTAAAATTTCAGCATTTGTTTATTGAGGCAAGTGCAAAATGTGCTTGTCCTTGGCTGTTACAAACTATCAATAAAGCATTCCAAAAAAAATCGGAGTGCTGGTGGTATTGGTATGAAAGAAAATTTGCCTTTGCCAAACTGCAATAATTTTTTTCGCATTTTGGAATATTTTTTTCAATTATTTATAAATTTCTTGAAAATCATGAAACAATTTTCTTTTAATGATCCTTGTCTTTTCAAATGAAAGAGTTCAATTCAAGGGTTCTAAAGATAAATATCACGTTTTTCAATTGAAAAATAATCAAAGTTACACTTAAAACGTTTGTGGTAAAATATTTGTAAAATTGGTTTTTTGTTGGCATTGAATTCAGAAAATCCTTGAATTCGCGGAAATTGTGGAATTTCACGCTGTCCGCAAAATCGTAAAAAATGACTTGTGCAAAATCTGGTTCCAAAGATATGTTTTTTGAAACGCGATATTCAAAAATATCGAATATGCGGTCAAAAAATATATTTCCAATAATATTTCCACAGTTTACATCATTTTAAAGAAAAACAAAAAAAATCTATCGAAAAGTGCTCAACTTTTGATAAAGTGCACCGTTTTTGAGTTACAGTTACTTTAAGGCTATAATTTTCAGAAATTTTAACATTTTTTCGTTTTAAGAAAAATAAAATAATAAAAAAGAAAAGCCACCCCTGAAAAAATATTCTTGAATAGCTTAGAATGTTCCTACAATTTTCTCTCTGAGACTTTCAAAATCGAAAAATTAGTTTCTGAGATACAGCCGTATGAAAAATTCGAATCGATGAAAATGAGTTCTTCTAGACACAACTAGCCTGTAATTTCCAATTGACGAAATGTCGAAAGCAGAAGTTTAAAATTTGGTTTTAAATATGAAATGAGGAAAATAGAGCGTCCAACTTTCCCTCCCGGTAAAAAAAATCTCGGGAATTCCCGAAATGCAAGCGGAAGTATACATTTTCTTAACTTTTTGGTATTGTTGGTTTCATGTTAAGGTTTACTTCAGATTACATTAATGTCTGAAGCATTCACAACTGGGAATAGATCTTATTTATTTGCGGGGCAACACAAATTACGATTTAATGGAATGAAAATAAACTATTATAATTTTGGTAATCTTTTTAAACGAAAATTGTTGTCAAGATCAAAATTAAGTTTAAAAAAAGTGTTTTTTTTGTTTATTTATCATGAGCAAATTGGATGAAAACTGAATTGGATTCATTTAATGTCTCAAAAAGGCTGTACAAGAAGAATTCTTTTAACCGAAGTTTTTATTAGGCTGAATCATTAAAAAATCACTAAAACTACTTCGTATTATATACAAGGTGTCCGAAAAAGGCAAACATATTTCAAAATTTTGCTCCAAATATTTGAAAACTTTGAGTTGTGATTGCATAAAATGATATTTCAATTAAAAAGCAGATTTTTAAAGTAAATTCAATGCCTATCATGAGCTCAAACCAGTAATATTTGTTCTGGAATAAATATTTGCCATGAAAAACATATTTGCTGCATATTTTTTTCTCATTCCAACTTTATTATCAATATTATTCTTTATCATATTCTCTCCAACTGACAAATTTAAAAGCAACTGTGTGTTGTTAATACCAACTTCCTAACAAAAAATATATATACCTGAATTCCCGAGATTTCCCGGGAAATTTGATGAAAATTTCCTGTTTCCCGGAAAATTTTAAACCCCGGGAAATTGGACGCTCTAGAGGAAAACTATATATTTGAAGACTTTTTTAAAGTTAACCTTGAATTTTGAATTGTTATTATTGAAATCATCAGAAAATTTCACAAAAGTTTAAATAAAATTTGTACCAGCCAACAAAAAAATAAACAAATTACTAGTAATAATCAGTTACAGACACCATTAATCTGATGTAAATTACTTAAATCTTATGTAAGTCTCATTTAAAAGTTAGTTCAAAGTATTGTTCCTCGGAATGTTGTTTTGCTCTCTCAAAAAACCACGGTCTACGGTCTACGGTCTTTTCTTTTCTGGGTCAAACGCAGGGAAAACTAGTTCCACTTCACCTCATTACCGTTTCCGTACTGTTGTTAGTGCTTGCCGAAAAAAAAACTGGCAGCCACTGTGTCAACACAGTACGCATCTTAATTACCCCAATTTGAACTCCCTTCTTTTCTTCATTTGCGCGTTCTCATTCAACAATCATAACAGTTTTCCTCTACAGTATTGCGTGATTATTAGGGTGATTATGCGTGAAATTCCGCAACACAATCTTTGAATAATTATATCGAAATTATACGAAGCTTAAGAACCAAACCCAAATAACTTGAATTAGGTCAGTTTTTTTGGGGAAGAAATTGCTTTTTGACAGTAGATCATCCTTATTATGTTTGAATTTTGTTTTTGCTAGTTTTTTACAAAATTATTGCAATTATTTTCAAAATTAACATTCAATCTCCTAACTTTGGAATGCTCTGCCAACCTTCCCCAATCATTAAACAAAGTGTGACTTCCGCTTGGATGGAGGAATTTACGGCATTAATTAAAAGCTCCCTAAAAAAAGTTGTCAAAACCGTCCAAAATCTTGATCCGTCCGTTCGTCATCCTCATCGGCATTCGCCGGAGGCCGGTTCGTTGGCATTTCGATGAATGACTTGTCCAAAGAGCCACACTAATCTGGTTATGTGCGTGTTTGTGTTATGTGTCAGTTTGCTGCGTAAGATTTTTGATAAACGACCAACTGGCAACGGATAAAGGTTTTTTTTTGCATCCGCAGCCAATCCAACTCACTCTCACTGTCGTTGGTGGGATATATTGCGCCAGTTGAAAGAGAAAGTGCATACAGGAAACTTGACCTTGTGCCTGGTTTAAAGCTGGCCGCGGTGTAACACTACCGCACCGGGCTATACGTTACCAGTGGTCTGGCAGAGGGTCCCGAGAAGGGGTAGGTACCGTAACCCGGAGTGTCTTTGGACAGTTGTGGATTTTTTTGTGGAGTAACACCACAAGAAGTTTTAATATAGTTAGAACATGAAGCTTTCCGCAAATTTTGTCACAATTTTTCAGTTTTGTAATTTTTGACTTTGATCCAACTTTATCCAGCGATTTTTTATGTCCAAATAAGACATTTTGCATAAATTTTTGGTCAATGTATAATTACTCGTGCAAATGTACGAAAACCCGTGACTGGAGAAGGGATTTTCTGATCGATTTAGTGTGTTCGACGAAGTTTTGCATGATGATGAGGAATTTTCGAGAAAAAAATATTTCACTTACAAAAAATGAAAATTTTTACTTCACTTTAATTACAAAACCCGGATTTAGTATAACTTTACCCCTTCGAGTTTTTTTGTCCATTCGAGAAATAAATTTCTTCAAATACCTAGCTGAGAAAACCAGACTGTTGTTTGGCTACCCAACAAGCCCTCATTTTTCAATCGACGATATCTTGGAAACTGATGATCCGATTTTAAATATTTCAATTTTACAAAGTTTATTTACATTTTGGTCAGCGAACGACTGGACAACGCGTACCATAGGTACTTCAAGTACCGTAGGTATAAAATAGACCCACCAAGTGGTCCTTTAGCCTCTTGTTCAGTAACTCCGATACCCTGGCCTCCCCGCGGCGCTGGCCGGGATACTAGTAACCATTGGAGAGATCGGGTAACCAACCCCGGTGGGAACTTTGGTAGTATGCTGACAGGGTAAGGGGGGCTCCACCCTCTTCGGAGGGTGTAGCTGTACCGTTAGGCTTCGAGACAAAAGTCCCCGTTACGGTGTCGAGAGAAAACCGCAGCTGGGTCCCGGAAGCTGCAAGGTGACAGCCCCACCCCGAGACTAGGTATTCGCAGCCCTGGTTAGGCGGCATACCGAAGCGAAACACCAACTCAGAAAAACAAAAGAAGAAATTCAGGACGGATAAATCGGCATCAGACCAGGCGATGTAAAAAGGACAACGATTGGAAACTCGGTACTTGGAACGTTCGAACTCTCCAAGATCCTGCACGTGCTGGCCTTCTTGCCCGGGAGCTGCACAAGCTGAACGTGCATGTGGCCGCCATCCAGGAAGTTCGATGGCCCGGACATGGAGAGCGAGAATTCACGGCGGTGGACCCCATCGCCAACACCTCTTACAAGTACCACATCTACTACAGTGGCGGCGAAAAGGCGATGCACGGAGTCGGTTTCGTAGTGATTGGGGATCAGAAGAACCGAGTCATCAAGTGGAAGGTGGTGAATGACCGGATCTGCGTGTTGAGAATAAAGGGCAAATTCTTCAACTACAGCCTGATCAACACCTACGCGCCGACGAACGACAAGCCCGATGATGATAAAGACGCTTTCTACGAGCGTCTCGACAAGACCTATGGAGAGTGCCCAAGACACGACGTGAAGATAGTCATCGGAGACGCAAACGCGCAGGTCGGAAGGGAAGCCTTCTTCCATCCGGTCATCGGCAAGGAGAGCCTTCATCCTCGCACGAATGACAACGGCCTACGTTTGGTCAATTTCGCCGCAGCCAGAGGAATGGCTATCTGTAGCACCTTCTTTGCGCGCAAGAACATTCGGAAGCACACCTGGCGCCACCCAAATGGCGAATCGTGCACTCAAATCGATCACGTTTTGGTGGATGGTCGACACTTCTCGGACGTGATGGACGTCCGATCGTACAGAGGACCGAACATCGACTCTGATCACTTCCTGGTAGCGTGCAAGATCCGAGCTAGGCTGTCGAACGTGTTGACCCCGCGGACTGCGAGGATAGCGCGGTTGAACGTCCAGCGCCTCGCGAGCAGCGACGTTGCTGCAGAGTACAGTCGGAAGCTCGACGAGCGGATCAACGAGGACGCGCCTACAGGTAACCTGGACGAGCAGTGGGGAGCCCTCCAGAGCATCGTCAACACAACGGCTACCGAAGTGATCGGCACGACCAGAGGACGCAAACCCAAAGGGTGGTTCGATGCGGAGTGCCAGCGAGTGACGGATGAGAAGAACGAGGCCAGAAAGCGTATGCTGGTTAAGGGTACGCGCCGAAACTGTGAGCGATACAGTGAGCTGCGAAGAGCTGAGAAACGAACCCACCGCCGAAAAGAACGGGAGTACGACGAGAGAGTACTTGCCGAAGCTCAAGCACAGTACAACGCGAATGATAAGCGGAGGTTTTATGCAACTGTCAACGGTGTAAGAAAGAAAGCGACGCCTTCCCTGTTATGTGCAACGACAGGGAAGGTAACCTGTTGACAGATAAGACAGCGGTAGCGGCCAGGTGGAAGGAGCACTTCCAACAGCTGTTGAACGGTGAGACGCGAGAGGGAATCGTCGAGGACAGGATGAACGTTGAGGATGATGGAATAGCTGTGGACCCGCCTACGTTGGAGGACGTGGAAAAAGCCGTAAAGGAGCTCAAGAACGCGAAATCCGCGGGAAAGGACGGACTTCCGGCCGAACTTTTCAAGCACGGGAGCGCGCGGATGATCGAGATTCTGCACCAAATCGTCCAGCGAATTTGGTGCGAAGAACAGCTTCCGACCGACTGGCTAGATGGGCTCATCACCCCAATCTACAAGAAAGGGCAAAGACTCGATTGTGCCAACTATCGAGGCATCACAATCCTCAACTCAGCGTACAAAGTACTATCCCGAATCCTGTGGAGCAAGCTGAGACCCTTGACCGAGACCTTTGTCGGCGAATACCAGTGCGGTTTTCGAGCGGGTCGGTCAACGACGGACCAGATGTTCACTCTGCGACAAATCCTCGACAAGTTCCGGGAGTACAACCTGCAAACACACCATTTGTTCATCGACTTCAAGGCGGCGTACGATTCAGTCAAAAGAAACGAACTTTGGAAAATTATGCTAGAACACGGCTTTCCGGCGAAGCTAATTAGACTGATTCGTGCAACGCTCGACGGAGCAAAATCAAGCGTGCGAATAGCTAACGAGACATCTGAAGCTTTCGTTACGTTGGATGGATTGAAGCAGGGCGATGCTCTCTCGAACTTACTGTTCATCATAGCGTTGGAGGGTGCTGCTCGAAGGGCAGGCGTGCAAAGAAACGGAACACTCATCACTAAATCGCACATGCTGCTTGGATACGCTGACGACATCGACATCATTGGTATCGACCGTCGTTCAGTGGAGGAGGCGTTCGTCCCTTTCAAGCGGGAAGCTGCGAATATCGGACTGACCATCAACACTGCCAAGACCAAGTATCTGGTTGCTGGCAGAGCGCGTGGCAGTGCAGGTGATGGTGTTTCGGAGGTGGAAATAGATGGAGAAAGATATGAGGTGGTGGATGAGTTTGTATATCTTGGTACACTTGTGACGTGCGACAACGATGTGAGCTGCGAAGTGAAACGGCGGATTAGTGCTGCAAACAGGGCCTTCTACGGTCTTCGTAGCCAGCTAAGGTCCCGCAGCCTAAGGACGCCTACGAAAATCACGCTGTACAGGACCTTGATACTCCCTGTAGCTCTTTACGGTCACGAGTCGTGGACGCTAAAGGAGGCTGACCAGAGAGCACTTGGGGTCTTCGAGCGGAGAATCCTGCGTTCTATCTTCGGCGGCAAGCAAGTAGGAGACCGGTGGCGCAGGCGCATGAACTTCGAGCTGTACCAAGACTACAAACATGCTGATATCGTAAAAGTCATCAAGCACGACAGGCTGAAGTGGGCTGGACATGTAGCCAGAATGTCGGACGAGCGGGCGGCTAAAACGATATTCAGCAGCGAACCCGGACGGGGTCGTCGGCTTCGTGGAAGGCCTCGTACGCGTTGGCTGTGTGCAGTCGACGAAGATGCAAGAGCGGCCAACATTGTGGGCGACTGGAGACGAGCGGCCCAAGATCGAGCATTCTGGAAATCTTCGATTAGTTCAGCGTTGGGTCGATAGACCTGTTGCTGATAAAGTAAGTAAAGTAAGTAAAGTAAGTATTTACATTTTATTTAAAGTTTTTGTCTCCCCTCCCCCTTCAAAGTTGGCCCGAAAAATAAGGGGGCAAAAAAATATTTTTTCAATTAAATTTAAGTGCAATCAGCTGAAATCAAGTAAAAATTCATTCCCCTGCGTTTAGAATCATTTTTAGCATGTTTGGGTTGATTTAAAAAACTTTAAGAAGATTTTTTAAGAATTTAAGAAAATGTTCGATGTTTATTATCGCAAAAAGTTTTTTTTCGCCAAAATGTTTGTTTTCGTCAAATCTTACAAACAACTGAACTAGTGTATAATGCATTTTGGAACACTTTTTGCTTTCAAATGTTGAAACCATGCCTTGTTATTTAAATATTTATATTTTTTATTTTTTAAAAAGGGCTTTAAACTTATCTTTTCGATTTTTATAAATGTTAGTCAAGGATTTTATCATATATTTTTGATCTTGTTGATAACAGGGAGAGGAATTTATAAGGAATAAGGAAAAGTCTCGACTTGATGGACAAATGGACTTTATTCTGATTATTTAGTGAACTGACACCCAAAAAGGTTCCAAATCAAAGTCCAGAAAACATCATTACATAAAAAGCAAATCCTGATTTAGTTTTTTGTTGCTTGGATTCTAATTATGGAAATGCCCCCCCAAATGTGCATTATGACGGAATTGTAACGAAAACTTTTAAAAAACAAAACCAACTCCTTAAAAGTCGATATCGTGAGATCATCGAATAATATAAATTGAATAAAAGCAAAAGTTAAAATTGTTATAACTACATTTTTTTTTGCAAAAAACAACCTCAATGAATCAGCTTTGGTTGAGTTTCCTTCTAACTTTTTTTAACGTATTTAAAGTTGGTTGTGAACTTGAATAGATCAAGTCTTGATCTTATGAAATCAACATTAAATCGATAATAAAAAAATCTTTGTATACAAAGATAATTAAAATCTATTGGTTCTTTCACACAAGTATTCTATCAGGACTACGAAAGGACTAATCATAAACGCCGTAGAAAGCTTTATTTATTATATGGGTAATTCTCTACCAACTCACACGAAATCGGGAAAAGTTGCCCCGACCCCTCTTCGATTTGCGTGAAACTTTGTCCTAAGGGGTAACTTTTGTCCCTGATCACGAATCCGAGGTCCGTTTTTTGATATCTCGTGACGGAGGGGCGGTACGACCCCTTCCATTTTTGAACATGCGAAAAAAGAGGTGTTTTTCAATAATTTGCAGCCAGAAACGGTGATGAGATAGAAATTTGGTGTCAAAGGGACTTTTATGTAAAATTAGACGCCCGATTTGATGGCGTACTCAGAATTTCGAAAAAACGTATTTTTCATCGAAAAAAACACTAAAAAAGTTTTAAAAATTCTCCCATTTTCCGTTACTCGATTGTAAAAAATTTTGGAACATGTCATTTTATGGGAAATTTAATGTACTTTTCGAATCTACATTGACCCAGAAGGGTCATTTTTTCATTTAGAACAAAATTTTTCATTTTAAAATTTCGTGTTTTTTCTAACTTTGCAGGGTTATTTTTTAGAGTGTAACAATGTTCTACAAAGTTGTAGAGCAGACAATTACAAAAATTTTGATATATAGACATAAGGGGTTTGCTTATAAACATCACGAGTTATCGCGATTTTACGAAAAAAAGTTTTGAAAAAGTAACTATTTGCGTTTCTCTTTGTTTCGTCGTCCGTGTCTGTCGCGGGTGACCATGAACGGCCATGATCGACGACGACCAACTTTTTCAAAACAAACTTCAAAACTAATTTTACATAAAAGTCCCTTTGACACCAAATTTCTATCTCATCACCGTTTCTGGTTGCAAATTATTGAAAAACACCTATTTTTTTGCATGTTCAAAAATGGAAGGGGTCGTACCGCCCCTCCGTCACGAGATATCAAAAAACGGACCTCGGATTCGTGATCAGGGACAAAAGTTACCCCTTAGGACAAAGTTTCATGCAAATCGAAGAGGGGTCGGGGCAACTGCTGTGTGAGTTGGTAGAGAATTACCCATATCATATTCTATTTTCTGCTTATCAGCAAAAAAAAATATACTTCTTCTGTGTAACTTCACATATTTGTTACAAACTTAGGTCGTTGCAAATATTTTTTGAAGTTTATGTCGCCCACTGCAGTACTGCAAAATTTTTTTTTTCGACAAAAAAAAATATTTCGCCGATACTTTGATATTTTGAAAACTACAGATTGCAAAACATCTGGGCAGGTGTAAAATGCATTTTGAAACACTTTTTTCATTCAAATGTTAAAACCATGGCTTGTAAATATAATTAATCTATTGTATTTAATTGATGTTAGTACAGTCATCCCACATATTCGGAACAGTTTACGGAACAGACAATGAGCATGAGCATGAGCATGGTTGACTGAAACAGTTTACGGAACAGACAATGTTCAAAAAGTCATAGAAAATCGATAATTGAACATTTTGAACATATTGATTTGCTTTTAGCTTCATTTGAAAGCTTTTGCTGTGATCTTTCGAATTATGTATCGACCAACTGTAAATTCTAAACTATTATTTCAAGTTTTTTAAGAAAAACATTGACCCTTGAAATCCACAAATTGGAAACACTTTTTATCTTACAGATCGACGTCGTCGTGCTATTTTGTCGCACCCGCCATTTCGACGTTCCGAGAAAAACGCGTTTTAATGACCTTGAATAAACAAAAACGAAAGCACGCAATGTAAACAATAACAAACACGTTTTGTTTGGCTGACCATTCCGTGCATTGTCCCGAAGTTTGGTTGAAGTTGGTTGCTGGAGTCCCGAGTTATAATTACAAATGTTTACGGCAGTCTAACTTGTACGTGCGTCAAACGCGTTCTGACCTGAAATCCATTTGCCCTTTGTCGCACTTACATCAATTTTCAGGGAGTGACAAGATAGCACGAAAATTCTTTCATATGAAAAGTGACACAAATTTTCGGAGCTTTTTTGGTTTTCATTGAATATCTCAGGATTGAAATCGAATTTTGGGGATCTGTGAAGGTCAAAAGATGAGGCATTGTGAGCTGCACAAAATGGCGTTCTTAACTCAATTTGGCCCAAAATGCACGTATGACAAGTTAGCACGACGGCGACGAGATGTAAAAAAGCTTTAGTTCTCTCCAGAAATGCATATTTCCAGCAAAATAATGACTACAAACACTGGAACCAATAAATTCTAAGGTCAACTACAGAGCGGATTCGCTAATTTGAATGCTCGCTAATTCGAACGAATTCGAATTAAAAAGCACTTGACCGTCAAAACCGGTTGTCAAACTGATGTTGACGATTCAACATCATTGTTCCGAACACGTTTCAAGCTTTTGACAGCTGTCAGCCGTTCCAATTACCGAATCCGCTTTGTATAGATTTATAAATAATTTTATGTTTTTATTGTGGAATTTTCAGTTAAAACGAGGTGTTTTGTAATTGTGGAAGGAACAATACCATCCCAACATGGCCACAAAATGGTCCTAAAAATAGTAGGGTCGAAAGAAAAGTTGTATTTGGCATCATATAGAAGAATTCTAGCAAAACATTGTAATAGGACCGAAGCCGAAGTGTAAACAAAGAGTCTACCCTGCTCGTTCCTAATGTAAACATCAACTGACGTGAGCAGGATAGACTCATTGTTTACACTTCGGCTTGGGTCCTTTTACATTGTTTTGCTTGAATTGGTACAAAAGTGTTCCGAAAAGGTGGGATGACAGTACAATTTGTTTAGTACCGATTTGCAGGAGGCACCAATTTTTTTTTCAAATTTTCGTTTTTTTCATGGCAACTATAATTAGGTTTTAAAAGTTGAAAAACATAATCCTGGTTCACACTCGTTCATTGTGTACAATATTAATTGGTTGCAAGAATTAAATGTCTAATGTTAGTGAAATTTACTCGAAACATTTTTTTCTGGACAAGTATAAACAAAATATTATAAGGAACATTCAATAAATTTTGTTGACGCTCAATGAAAAAAATTACAGCGTTGACCCTTAATAAATAAAAAAAAAGATCAATGTCACCCTGGATTACGGTACACCACCTGAAGCCTCTCACTAGCGCTCAGCTTCGCTAAAGTTCAGTCCAGTATTGGAGATCGTGTTAGTGTGATCTGAACAGGTAGCGGGACGAGCACGTGTGTGACGAAGATGGAGAACCAGCTGAATACGCCAGAAGATGTCAAGAAGATAATTAATATGTCGTAAAGATTCATCTTTTAGCGTTTTTCCTTTGCCTTTTTGAATGATGACTTGTGGCGCTGCTGGTGCTGGTCCGCATTCCCCGTCCCCCCCTGAGATCGTTTTGACATTTCGAAGACATGTTTATATACCTACTTCAAGAGAGTCGTCGTAAGTTACTTGGTGTTTCACTTTCAATATTCGTGTGTCGGATTTACTGCCGTGAACTTCGCGTGATAAGGTTGTTTTATGTGTTTGGCCTCTGCTTATTTTTTTTGAAGAAGGCACATGAGATACGCACTACATGTTTTGAAGCGAAAACATTTTGCAGGACCATGAATCATAAATCATAAACGGACACTTATTATTGAAAATTGTTTGTTACATGTTTGTGGTGAGTGTTGTTTTGCTTTCCTTTTCAAAGTTGGAATGGTGATTAAATTTAATATTCTAGGGCAAGCACAGGTTGACGCCCTTTCTTACAGTCAAATATAATTTTGTCCTTGGCCTTGAAGTATCCTGTTTTGAAACAAATACTGAAATAGTTTTATGTGTTCCTATAGCTTATAATAACAGTCCATCGTGTGTCTCCTCTGAAGTAAACCAATCATATTTGTTTCAGGGAGACTTTTGATATCCATTTGAAAAATATATATCATTTGAATTTTCTGTTTGTTAAGTTATCAAGAAAGAGATAAAAAGTTGAAAATTTATTTCATTGAATTTGCAATAGCCTAGTGTAAAAATGTTGTGTTCAGAGTCAAAATATTTGTTCATACAATGATAAAGTTCGCTGCCAGGATTGATGAATGAATATGTAAATTTTGCAAACTTCTTACCAAGTTTTCCAACACTCAAACAAGAACAAACTTTCCATGCAAATACGGTTGACAAAAGTAAACAAATCTGCCACGCCAAAGCTCAGCGTGAGTTGCATAACTTTCCAGACAGGTCCCAATTGTCGTTATTGCTCGTTCACAGTTCCAACAGTTTCGCCAACCACCCAAACCCGGTGTAGGAGGGTTGTTCTCCTCAAGTGGCAGTGTTCCCAGCGCAAGTGTTGCCTCCTCCCTTGGATGGCACGCGACGGTATCGATGCGAAATCTCTCCAAGTTGAGATGCTGTTTATATGCGTACGTGACAATTTGCCATTTTAATGCGAGTCGAGAGTATGTTTTGTTGCATAATTTCGTTGGGGGAGGGAACGTGACCCTTGGTTTATGTGAGAATTAATGAAGAAATTGACTTTGGGATTGTGTTTTGCAGCTGGTGTTGGAAAATTGTGCTATCATTTGAGGGGAATTTATAGCATTATAGTAGATACATAACGATGTGAAATTGCATTTTTATTTGTTTAGTATTAGAAGCTTATATTTTTTAACTCAGTCCCTGATCTCGAATCCGATGTCAATTTCTTTAATATCTAGTGACGGATGGGCGGTACGACCCCTATTATTTTTAAACATTTCAAGAATGATTTGTATGGCAAAAGCCTGAATTGGAGGTGTTTTAGAAAGCGAAATTGGACGCCCAATTTAATGGCGCACTCAAATTTCCGGAACAAAGTTAAAAAAAAATGCAAAAAATATTTGCAAAAAAATAAACAGGGCAAAATGTTTGCAATAAAAAAATGACTTGAATGAGTTATATCAGATTCGAAAACTTCATTTAACTTTCCATAAAAATACATCATGTTTAACGTTTTTTTTTAAGTTAAAAGTTAAAAATTAAAAACGAAAAACTACAGAGGTTTATGAACTATTTTATATTTCTTATATTTGTATGAAAATTTACAACTTAATGCCATTTTAAGCTAGCTTTTTCGTTACAAAGCAAACATGGGATGTTCGAACAAATTGGCCTTGCACAGAATAAAAATGAATGATGATTCCATTAATTCATATAACTCAATTTAACACTTTACCAAGCGCGTTCAAAAAAAGGCAGTTAGACAGCCTTTCCTTTCTAGAACGATAAAAAAGGGACATTTACCCTGTGTTCAAACCAGATTGGTCACTTTATGGGGCCATTTTTTAGACAATGTTTTATCCAGAACAAGATTTTTGTTTTTAATGTAGAAAATATTTGTTTTGAAATAAAAAAAAAATGATTTGATAAATTTCTTCACAAAACTAAGTTTATATTTGAATTTTTATATATTTTTAATTTGAAAAAAAATCTAAAGACTGGCTAAGAAGTCGAAAACTTAAGCAAAACCCTATCTATAGAGAATATTTGCTATCAAAAAGTTTGTTTCTAATTGGGAAAATAATGTCGAAGGAATGTTTTTTTTTATCTTAAAATTATGCTTACTTACTGATTCAATTTCGCATTTGTTTATCAGTCACCTGTAAGAAAAAGAAAATAATTATAATAAGTTTTCAAAATTGCAAGACAGAATTTGACCGTGGTACTGTGAAAAAAATATTTGTTTTATTTTTATATGACGATTTTTTTGGTATTAAATCTTTTGTTTGTAGTAATTTTTCTGATGACTCTACAAATGAAATTAAATGCATTTTTCAAATTCAAATGTAACAGATAAATAGAATGCTTCGTAGCATGTTTAATTTTTTTTTCGAGCCCATCAATTATTTTTATAAAAATAAAACATTTAAATTTTAAGCCTAACTTTCGAATTAAAAAGTATCACCAAATGCTTCATACATCATTACGGTTATGATACTATCAAAAATGAGGAAAATATCACTGAATTTATGAAAAGTCTCTTACTGATCTGTGTTCCCAAAATTCTAATGTTTTATGGTAATTATGGTAATCTTTGAAATGTGTTCTTAAACCGATAACAAATAATACTTACTCAGATATGATGGTCTACAACTTCATACACTAAATATTATTTCTGTTTTTTTCTACTTTATAAATGTGCGAAGTAAAATTTTTATGATTAAATATAAAAATTTATCAAATAAAAAGAAAGATATCCCAATAAGACGATAGGATGATCTACAACTAATGTAAACTTTGTGTTGATTTTCTACTCTACTCAATGCAGGCATTTATAATTTATTTAGATATAAAATTGTCATAATCTCGGGTTAGTTTGCAATATGTCATATCAGGTATTATATCCTCCCAAACTTATTTTACTTTTCTCTGAAACAAATAAAATTTTCATAGTTTTTCAGTGAAGAGCATATAATTTTTTTTGAAGTCTATAATACGTGAATTGAATGAAAATTTCAAAACGGCTTCGTTTACAACTGACGCTTAGAACCAATGGCAAACTAATCCGAGGTTAAATATCGTTAGAAATTAACATAAAATTTTATGAATATAATTGGAATCTGCATTTTTTTAAAGAATCATTACCACACATTATGTAGAATTCCCTCAAATGTCTAGAATTGATGCTAATAATTAAACTCCAATCTCAGAACTAAATCAAATTTCCCTAGAAAAAAAGACTAAAAAGAAAAAAAAGATAAAAGTTTTTTCCAGTGTCCACATTTCACTTCAAAGTTTTGCACTCGATCTTTTTCACTCAAAACACCTAAGATCCTTTAACGATTTCACTAGCAAAAACTTCACTTCCTAACATTCCACCACTGACTGATCACTGAACCGGAGTGGTCAGTTGTATTTATCCTTTTTCGCTCCGGTGATTTAGTGAACCATGTTTTCTTCCCGTTTCACATGTGCAGCCAAAATCCAGGCTACTTTTTCGTAACATTTCTTTGAAATTTTATTATCCCACTCAATCCTTGCACAACACAATCGCAACTCAACCAGTTCTTGGGAACGAAATATCTTCGCTGGGCAATGATTGTGCAAAAAGAAAGTTCTCTGGGCTATTTTTTCCCCGGCTTCGAAACTCGGACAAAGGATTTCGCCATCGTAAAAATTTCCTAATTGCCAAATCCACAAAAGGATAAAACTGTGCGCAAGCAGGAGGAAATGGTCGGCAAAAAATTACGTTTGAACACTCTCTTTTCGCTTATCGATGTTAGATCTAAAGCGTTTTTTCCCTCCTCGGCCGTCCTCCTTTGTTTCAGCCGTTTTAACCGCTTCTTCGAGAGATACCTATTCCTTTCGGGATACTTTCTTCCAGTCCTCGTCTTCGTCTCGTTTCCTTATCCTTTCCTTATCCCTTTTTGAAAAGTGGACGATTGTGTTTGCTCTCAAATCGTCCTCCTCATCGCCGTGCCCCGAGGGATGGCAAACTTGAGGAGTGTAATCTGTTTAAAGTCGTCGCTAGGCTTAGAAAGTCAAGACCCTTTCTCTTCCCATTGGGCAATATTGTGGATTTGTTGCGTACTGGATCACAGACAAATAAATAGATTTTTAGGAAAAAAAATCATTAACTTTGATAAATTTTCAGATTGTGTCGCCAACTAACTAAAGCTGTTATACAAACAAGGTAGTTTACACTTTTAGTATGAAAACAAAAGAATTAGCTTAACAGTGTCAGAGCCATCTGTTGAGTCAGAATTGAAACTAACATAACCTTAAACATAGATAAACATACGAATTTTAGTTATTTTTATTTTTCCTTCAGCTTTCCGTTCTTTATGATAATGGTATAGCGTAGTTCGATCTGATTTCGATATTTTCGCTTTTTGATGAAATGTTAAATTGTGCAGATAGTCGACCAGAGTTTACCGTCTATTTGTCTGTGCCTAAATCTTCCTTCTGCCACAACGATGACGACAGGAAGCAGAGAAGTCTTCAGGTGCTCTCAATTTTGCGATGCTGCTGCCAACCAAAGCAAAATAGATCGCTTTTCGTTGGTGGGAGCGGTTGCTTGGAGGCGGATGAGCTCCGGACGAAAGAAAGGTAAATTTATACAGTGTTTATTTAGGCCCCTTTGGGCTTGATGATTCCCAGGAAGCAGCACTGAGACAAGACAAGAGGCAATGGCTTTATTGCGTGTTACATTTGGCATGTTTGAAATATATGTTTTGTTTGCAGTGCGATTGGGTATCCTTCAAAAGCAGACGCAAGGTTTCCTTTCATGATGAATCTTTATTTAATTATTGCGAGACCTGTGTGGAGATTTTCCATGGATGCTTTTTTCACCTTTTTTTAAGAAAAAATAAACAGGATACATTTTTTTAAAAACCTGAGGCGATATTTTTTATTTAATTACAATGACTCACTGCACAGTTCTAGTAGAGATTCTTCTTTTTTTGGAAATAATTCAATATTTTATTTCAATGATAAAATGATATTCTTGAGTTCAATCGACCCTTTTAAAATGTTAGTGGAAAATTTACAATTAGTGTTATTTTTTTAATAATTTGCAACCTGAAATGGTGATTAGAAATTTTGTGTAAACGGGATTTTTGCCTTCCTCACCTTTCTGAGGAAAGGCTATAAAATCACTCGGAAACTGAACTTCTCAATTAGACCTCCTAGACCCACCTTCATGTATACCTATCGACTCAGAATCAAATTCTGAGCAAATATCTGTGTGTGTGGTGGGATGTTGATCAAAAAATTGTCACTCGATTATCTTGACTTTGTTTGAACCGATTTTGACCGTTTTGGCGTCATTCGATCCGTCTTGGGGTCCCAGAAGTCACTATTAAAAATTATGCGGTTTAGAGCATTTCCAGCCCAAAACAGGAATTTTTTTAGGTACTTTTTTCTCGACCCTCTCCGATTTCAATGAAACTTTGTAGACATGTTATCCTAGGCATATATAAGCCATTTTTGTGTATATGGAGCCAGTAACACTCGATAATGACATTTGAGAAGGGCGTAAGTGTTTTAAATATTTTTGTATTTCGTAATTTAAATATTGCTGTATCTCGAAGCCGTTGCATCGTATCAAAAAGTGGTCAAAGACAAACTTGTAGGAAATTTGACGGGCTTTCCGAAAAAAATACACTGGAAGAAAAAAATCAACTTTTATAAATTTTTTTGATTTTTAAGTTTAAAAGTCAAATTTGAAGGTAAGCCCACGATTTTTTTTCGCTCAAAATTTTTGTGAAAATAGCCTAAAATGTTACAAAAAGACTCACGAAAAATGCAGGATGGAGCAACCCACCTAAAAAAATACAAAAATCATTTATTGACACTGTTTTTTTGAAAAGTGCTCTAAACGTCAAAATTTTCAAAAACCGAATACGGGAATCGATTCTTTAGACAATTTTACTTAAAAGTCTCCATATTGACCATTGTCCTAAGTCCAATCCTTGTGAAGTTACAGCGGTTTTAAAAATAAAAATGTTGAAAAAATAGGTTTTTTGATGGTTTTTGGCAATTTCTATATGACAGACTTGATTTTTCAGTTTCGAAAATATTTTTACCGGAAAGCTCGTCCAATTTCCCATAAGTTTGTCTTTGACCACTTTTCAATTGGATGTATGGGCTTACAGATATAAGTTATATACATCGCTCATAACTGAAAACATAATATTTTTTCAGTGTAGTCTGGTAACCTGGATAGTAAATTAACTTATATCTGTAAGCCCATACATCCAATTGAAAAGTGGTCAAAGACAAACTTATGGGAAATTGGACGAGCTTTCCGGTAAAAATATTTTCGAAACTGAAAAATCAAGTCTGTCATATAGAAATTGCCAAAAACCATCAAAAAACCTATTTTTTCAACATTTTTATTTTTAAAACCGCTGTAACTTCACAAGGATTGAACTTAGGACAATGGTCAATATGGAGACTTTTATGTAAAATTGTCTGGAAAATCGATTCCCGTATTCGGTTTTTGAAAATTTTGACGTTTAGAGCACTTTTCAAAAAAACAGTTTCAGTAAATGATTTTTGTATTTTTTTAGGTGAGTTGCTCCATCCTGCATTTTTCGTGAGTCTTTTTGTAACATTTCAGGCTATTTTCACAAAAATTTTGAGCGAAAAAAAATCGTGGGCTCACCTTCAAATTTGACTTTTAAACTTAAAAATCAAAAAATCTCATAAAAGTTGATTTTTTTTTCTTCCAGTGTATTTTTTTCGGAAAGCCCATCAAATTTCCTACAAGTTTGTCTTTGACCTCTTTTTGATACGATGCAACGGCTTCGAGATACAGCAATATTTAAATTACGAAATACAAAAATATTTAAAACACTTACGCCCTTCTCAAATGTCATGATCGAGTGTTACTGGCTCCATGTACACAAAAATGGCTTATATATGCCTAGGATAACATGTCTACAAAGTTTCATTGAAATCGGAGAGGGTTGGGTACAACCGATTCCCTATTTGACATGGAATTGCTCTTTAGTTAAGTATACTTCAATACATTGAAGATCTGACAACCCTATCAAAAGTTATAAGCACTTAAGTGTTATTTATGCACTTTTTCGAACCATTCCAACGAGCGTGTCTATTTTAGATAGCATTGACCTCTAAATGTGAGGAAGGCACAAACCACCTAAGGGTGGATTAAGTAACGTATGCTTTGTAAAATTATACCCTCTTTCTGTTGTACTGTATGAAGGAATTTAACAAAAAATCTAAATAGTTTTGATCGATCCCAGACATGCTAAAAATGATTTTAAATGCAGGAAAATTCCATAAAAAATTGCAGGTTTTTGAAAAATTATTTTATTGCCCTTTTTTTCGGGCTGATTTTGGAGGGGTGAGGGAGGGGAGGGGGGGGGGGTTTGAAACAAAATAAAAATAATTTTAAAATTTTGTTTGTTTTTGTAACTTTGCAGGATTATTTTGATACTTTAACTTAAAGTGTTCATTTCATTTCTGCAAAGAAAATTGATTCCTTGAAATCAGTTTTCCTTAACAATTTGGTGTCTTTCACAAAGTTCCAGGGATTGTTCAGAAAATTGAGAAAAAAAATGTTATCCAGTTTTTAACTATACTTTTTCACACACAAAAGAACATTGCGCTCAACATATTCCGAATATTTTTAAAAATATGTATAAGATTACTAAAAACTAAAATTATTCATGCAGAAAATAAAGGCATAATGGGATAAACCTGGACAATCAAAACAAATTGTTGATTAGGGACCATCCATAAACCACGTTGATTCTTTTTTTGAAATCTCCGACCCCCCCCCCCCTTCGTGGACAATTGTCCATACAAAAAAAACTTTAATCTCATAAATTTTCCTGTTTTTAAATCTTTGCATGGCTGTATCTAACTAACAAAGGGTGGTATCAACAAAATTCAAAAAAGCAAAATATAGAGAAGTTTTTCATTTTTTTTTCAAAAATGGGCAAACTTGGGCACTAATTTAAAAAAAATAATAACTGCGACTATTTTTAAAATATTTACCAAAAATGGCTATAACTTGAAAACGGTGCACTTTATCAAAATTTCACTAAAGTACTTTTTGATTGCAAATTCGATTTTACATAGAAAAATTAAATTGAAAAATTTTTGCGACCAATATTTAGATTTTTTGAAAAATTAGTATTGATTGAAAAATTCATAACTCGGTCGAAGATTTTTTGGCCGGAAATTTCTGGAAAGTTGGCATTTGATGTCCCCTAAAACATATCAGAAAATAAAAAAAATTAAAAATAGTGTTTTTTTTGCAAATCAAGTTTTAGTAACAAAAAATTAAATTTAAAATCCCCAAAAAAAATTTTACCGTGTATAATTTTTTTCAGTTTAGTCCATATCCATACCTACAACTTTGCCCAAGACATCAAATCAATCAAAAAATTCCTTCAAAAAATACAGATTTTTAAATTTTCATATATCATTTTTGTATGAACAGCTGCCAAATTTGTATGAAATAATATGGACAAACTAATGATGCAAAATAGCTTCTTTGGGCATACCGAAGGCACCAAAAAAGTTTCAGCCGGATTAAAAATACACAAAAATCGAATGACCGAAATATCAAAGAATTGCTCATTTTTGAAATATTGCAGAAAAATCAGGGGGCCATATTTTTCAAAAAACTTTTGAATGTTTATGAAAATAGTATTTTAATCATGTGGAAACTTTTAGAAATGCATTTTTTTCTGCGTTAATAACCCACCCGCAGACGCATACGTGAACTTTGTTCACGCTTTGTAAGGGTACTTGTATGAAACGAAAAAACACGCGATTTCCGAAAGGATAATTATGTTAAGCATGTTTGGGCTCGTTTGAAAATATATAAATTTGTGTTTAGTTCCAATGTAATTCCAACAACACGCACACAGTTTTTTCCTCGCGAAAAAAATGCATTTTAAAACCATTTTTCATTAAAATGTTGCAACAGGTTGCAACCATGGTTTGTAATTTCAATAGACACTCCTTCAAACTATTTCATTCAATGGTGAAATTGAAGTCCCATAAACGATCTTGAACTCGTAAAACATCTTCAAGAGAGTAGATCGTTTGCATTAATGGTAAACATTAAGATTTGTTTTCATTTCCTGACCAAGGAAGCTATTCCAGCTCCAGTACAAGAAAAAAACATCAAAAATTCAAATTGACCTTGGCGCATGCATTGCGGCGAACACATCTGGTAGTCCAAGTTAATGAGCACCCATTTGCAAAGATAAATAGACTATCATTGAGCAGTGCAGCGCATCGTGTTTGCGTAGTTGAACCTGAAGTACTTATGCTGGATCTTTCTTCCCTGCTGTTTGCAGTGCAGTGTAATGTCTGTTAAGGGGGTTATTACCAGGGGGTCTAGCTGATGATCACTCTAAACTCTAAAGCTTAACTTCTCTTTTAGGTTCTTAAGAGGCAGTATTTGTAGATTCTGCTCGGTTTGTTCTAGAGGTCGTATCGAGGTGCTCCGATTTGGATGAAACTTTCAGGGTTTGTTTGTCTATACATGAGATGAACTCATGTCAAATATGAGCCCTCTACGACAAAGGGAAGTGGGGTAAAACGGGCATTGAAGTTCGAGGTCCAAAACACATGAAAAATCTTAAAATTGTTCGCATTTCCGTAAAACTTCATCAATTCCAACTCTCTTAGATGCATTCGAATGGTCTTTCGAAGCTCCTCAAAATGTGCTATAGACATCCAGGATTAGTTTAACTTTTTCTCATAGCTTTTGCAAATTACTGTTTAAAATGGATTTTTTTTAAACCTTAATAACTTTTTGCAACAGCCTCCAACACCCATACTCCAATAGGTCAAAAGTTAGGGAATTTCATGGACTATAAGCCTACGGTATTAACTTTTTGGCCAATAGCAGTTTTTCTCATAGTTTTACGATTTTTCTAGAACATACATTTTACAACGTTAGTTTTTGCCCTGTAGGCCTCCATAGTGGCACTTTTTGGTCTCAATTTTGACATATTCGGAATCCTCGGACAATTTCACGTAAGTTAGAGGTATTGGAGTTGTAATTTTGATTTAAAAAATAATTAAGTAAAACATTTTTGAAAAAAGAAATAGATCTTATTTACCCTCCCTAGTAACATTTTTAAACTTACAGGTTTTATCATGGTTCTGAAAACCCTTATACGGCCTAAATAGGCTTTTATGGCCTACTTAAAACCTAAAATGTTACTAGGGCTATGATCAATACGTCAAATGCTGTATCAAGTAGGCGAAAACTTGTTTTACCCCTAATCCGACAAAATGCTAAATAATATTTTAATTAATTCTAAATCGCATTTTTTCCAATCAAATTAAAAATTCCAAAACCTCAATCTAATGTAAAATTTTCTGAGGATTCCGAATATGTCAAAATTGAGACCAAAAAGTGCCGCTATGGAGGCCTACAGGGCAAAAACTAACGTTGTAAAATGTTTGTTCTAGAAAAATCATAAAACTATGAGAAAAACTGCGATTGGCCAAAAAGTTAATGCCGTAGGCTTATAGTCCATGAAATTCCCTAACTTTTGACCTATAGGAGTATGGGTGTTGGAGGCTGTTGCAAAAAGTTATTAAGGTTTTAAAAAAATCCATTTTTAACAGTAATTTGCAAAAGCTATGAGAAAAAGTCAAACCAATCCTGGATGTCTATAGCACATTTTGAAGGGCTTCAAAAGACCATTCGAATGCATCTAACAGAGTTGGAATTGATGAAGTTTTACGGAAATGCGAGCAATTTTAAGATTTTTCATGTGTTTTGGACCTCAAACTTCAATGCCCGTTTTAACCCACTTCCCTTTGTCGTAGAGGGCTCATATTTGACATGAGTTCATCTCATGTATAGACAAACAAACCCTGAAAGTTTCATCCAAATCGGAGCACCTCGATACGACCTGTTTCACATCGGTGAAAAACTCGCTCTTAAACATATTTGTCTGTTCTTTAGGGTGGTCATTTTTTTGCAAATTGAAAAAAATGACAGATGAATCGAAAAAAACGAGCGGTATTCTCAGTCGGGTATGAACCACCCTAGTTTGCATGCAACTGGGCCATAAAACTACGCTCATCGCGGGAGTGGGAGTTCAATTTTGATGAACAGCAGCTTATAAATTTGCCGAAGGCGTATTTTGTTATTATTGTTGCAAAAAATAAAAAGATCTAACAACAGTGCCTTAAAAACTCGCGCGCGTAATTGGCATTTGGCTTCCTGGGTGGTATTACTCTGGCCCAAGAGCTCTAGAATTTACAGTTTTCTCAGCGTGGTGGGGGGATCTTCATCAACAAGCGCGGTGCAGAGAGGCCAGGCAACTGACCCTGACCAGACACTGGCTGCGATCTGCTACTTGTGAGCAGTGCCGTGTGACATTAAGCGCAAAGAAAATCCCCGGGGAGTGGCGGTTCTAAGACTAATTGCGTTGCGATCGATCGTGGATCTCGGGAGGTGGGATTCGATCCCCGCGATCATGACATAGTACCAGACCAGACCAGGGACCAGACGTGCTGACCGCGTTTAACCTTTTCACGTGAATTGATGGCGCCAACTTTTCACGTTGGATTAGGTGGATGTAAAGTAGGAGCACATTTGCATCGATACGGCGAGCGTGCCGTACGACGACGCCGATCGTTTGAGAGTTCTAACGAGACGTACACCATTGGTGTGTGCCCTGAAGGGTTACGCGCCGGACCGAGTTGCTAGAATGATGATAAACTTTTTTGTTGATACATTTAGAGAACAATTTGAGATGATTGGTTATCTAAAGCATCAGGTAAAATTTGAATGATCACTAGCACTACAAACGATAAATATCTTTATTTAAAATTGAGATATAAGTGTATAGGACCACCCTAACGAAATTATAAAGCTGTTCAGCTGTTTTTCCATGCCATTTTGCCTGCTGACTTTGAATCTGTCCTCATATTTGAGCCAATGAGTCGAAATTACGATTTTTGGTTATTTTTTAGGTTTCTTTGTAAAATAATAATTTATACCTATTGCCAATTTTTAGATCCTTGATAGTGCTTCGACAATGTTTTGTATAAAATTAGTCGTAGACGGCGAACATTTTCACTTAAAATTTCGACAAAGTTGCTTGGATTGGCATGCCCAACAACTTTCTAGAAGAGAAAAAAAAAACCCAAAAATATTTCTTAAAAGTTAAAAAAAAGTTCAATCGTGAACCGCCCTAATTTTCAACCAAGCCAAAAGTTGCCCTTTCCATTTGCATCAACTTTTCAGAAGACACCTAAGCTCCAATTTTGCACAGTTCTTCGGAAAATCTATGTAACTTAATTTTCTGATTTGAATCACTGCGCTGTAACTTTTTTTTATAAACATTGTTAGGTTAGTGACATAAGGTGAAACGGGAAGGCAACGCCACATTTGACAATATGACTCGTGTTTTTGTAGCATCTGTAAGGAAAACGCCGTAACTTGAACAAGTTCTGTCTGTTGCAGACGATAAATATAAAGATAGCAAACAATCTGTCGTATTCAGAAATTGATTTAAATAGAACTAAAGATGTCCAAGAACTAGCGTCCTGTTTCACCTTAAATTGACAGAAAGTAAATTTTATGGTAGCTTAATGTTTAGTTAGTGTGATTGGTTTTGCAAAAAGAGTGGTTTTCTACGATTTCGCAAGTCGAATTTGCTTTGTATTTGGAAAAACAATTCTAAAATGTTACAATTTTTGAAACACTCAAATTCTGCACCACCCTAATTTTCAACTAAGCCAAAATTTCATTAACTCTCTGAAAAGTAAAAACATCAAAGCTCCAAAATCGCACCATCTCTCGGTAATCCTATTTCCAAAAAATAAAAATTGAACTTTATTTGAATACATTATTAGGTTTCCGGCTTACTGTATCCAGATTTTTAAGCGAATATGCCATAACGAATGTTGCACGCCCCAAATGTCGAAATCGCGCAGTGGTAACAACATTAGAAAAAAGTGTGGCTGTCATGCCATGGCACACTTTTTTTGTAATGTTGGTACCACGGCGTGAATTTGACATTTTGGGCGTGCACCATTTGTAAAGCCATCATTGCCTAAAAATCTGGATAACATTTATGACAGCCAATTGACCAAAATGTAATGTTCAAAAAAATGACTTTTTACTTTTAAATTCGTCTTTCCTCACTTCGGATCGTTATTTTCAAATTGTCATATCTCAGTTAGTTTTTAAATAATGTGGCATCAAATCAAAATTTTGTACAGTTTAAAATTCCTTGAAAAAATATCTTCTAACTCATATTAAAAAAAACCCAACGAAATAATGTTCCACACTTAAAAAAATATTCACGAAATTTTGTAGTTGCTTATGCGTTCATCTTTGCAACACTGCACAGTAGGGTGCCCAGAAAAAATGACCCCCTGCTCCACAAACGGAAAACGGTTTATTGGGTTATTTTAAGCATCTGTGAAAATTTTGAGCGAAATTGGTTGAGATTAACCCATTGATACCCGAGCCTGAAGTTGGTGAAAAAATGGTTTTTCATACAAAAATGACATTTTTGAATCGCTAATAACTTTTCAGGATCGAGTTTCACAGCTTTGGTATGTTCTACAAAGTTGTAGAGCGTTAAATTTCCAATAAGAATCTCACTTTAGAGACTATTTGGATGGAAATAACGCTCCGTGCAGACCAAACAACAAGAAAATTGTTTTTTTCATACATTTTTTCGATTTTCCCCATACAAACTTCACCTTCGAGTATCAATGGGTAAATGTTGACCAATTTTGCTCATATTTGGCTCAGAGTCCTAAAATAGCTCAAGGAACAATATTCAGCTTGTGGAGCGAGGTTTGAGCATGAGCATGAGCATGAGCATGGTTGACTGCCAATGAGCTGCTACTCCGTTATTGACGGATCAGCTGAAGTTAAACAATGAATCAAAAATGATCAGTGGGAGCCAACCATCCGTTCACTGTATAACATCTGAAGATCCCTACTTTATTAGTCAATACCGGCGCCCTCCCAAGAAGCCTGCAGTTCAACGAAAGGGAGGAATGTTAGTCCGATAGTTGAAGTTGCAGACTCATCAAGCACACAGTTTTTCGCTATATACTTGTTGATACCGCTTGAGACCGTTGAATCCACAGCATCTCCTTCAAGCATCACATGATTATTATTTTTGGGTTAGTAGGATAAGGTATTGGCTTTTCGATGCCTCCCGAGCTACGATGCTATGGGGAGGACTTTCATAACAAACCCGTCGGCGAGCCTTCTGAGCAACGATGCTATGGGAAGGTCTTTCTGGTTAACAAACAAAGTCACTCACACACAATTATTTCACTCCACTATTAATTAATCCAAAATGTCAGTGCGTCTTTCGATCATTATATAGAAATGGCTTTTTCACCATAAAAAATAAAACCTTATTCGAAAAAATATACACAATTTACCCGACGCCGTGCCTTCCGATCAACGATGATATAGGAAGGGCTTTGAAAATCACAAAACAATTAATTAAGATCACAAAAAAAAAATCAAAAAAAACTCTTCAGTAAGTCATGCTATTATTCGATTACCACAATCACTCACTCCATACGAATAGCGACACAAAAGCACACCAAAAAAATTAACCTGAATAATCACGACTTCGCGTCCCCACTTCCAGCGCACCAATGATGCTATTATTCGATTACCACAATCACTCACTCCATACGAATAGCGACACAAAAGCACAACAAAAAAATTAACCTCAATAATCACGACTTCGCGTCCCCACTTCCAGCGCACCAATGATGCTATTATTCGATTACCACAATCACTCACCCCACACGAATAGCGACACAAAAGCACACCAAAAAATTAACCTGAATAATCACGACTTCACGTCCCCACTTCCAGCGCACCAATGATGCTATTATTCGATTACCACAATCACTCACTCCATACGAATAGCGACACAAAAGCACACCAAAAAATTAACCTCAATAATCACGACTTCGCTTCCCCACTTCCAGCGCACCAATGATGCTATTATTCGATTACCACAATCACTCACTTCATACGAATAGCGACACAAAAGCACACCAAAAAATTAACCTCAATAATCACGACTTCGCTTCCCCACTTCCAGCGCACCAATGATGCTATTATTCGATTACCACAATCACTCACCCCACACGAATAGCGACACAAAAGCACACCAAAAAATTAACCTGAATAATCACGACTTCGCGTCCCCACTTCCAGCGCACCAATCTTCAGCTTGTGGAGCGAGGTTTTGAGAAAAAGTCCCATATTCTGGGCACCCTACTGCACAGTCAACAAGTACGACTAGTATTTAGAAGAAGATTCACAACACTTTTGTCACTGCGTTGCAATCCTCAGCAAACCCAGACCAACCAGCTAGTTAGTTAGCCTGTAGTCCGCGGAGTTAGGATTTTACGGCAGACTAATGAGGCTTATCAAGTCGTGTATTAAGCAATAAATAAAGACGGGTAGCACTGAATGGCCAGGAGTCGGCTGTTGGCTTGCGTCGCTGATTCTTGTCTCGTGGAGAGTCTTCTGATGGTGGTGGGCTTTGCAATTAAGTTTTTTTCAACTCACACGTTCTAAACATAGCACATTGATTATCCACGCGCGCGAGCATCAAATGACACGACGTTCTAAGAAGGGTGATTTGAAACTAGAAATAGATTTTAATTCACTTAGTTCAAATTAGTTTTCATTTACTGGAATATTAAATTAACTAATTTGTGATAAAATACTTTAAGGTCATATCCACCCAAAATAGTAAACGTCCAACCATTGCCACTTTACCCTACCCAGTCTGAGCCAGTCTGAGGTCTGAACACCGGCGTTGATGACTGTCACTCCTGTTTTTGTTGCTGCGCTGCTGCGATTATGTCTTTCTCCTGGGTGAGATAACATGTTTTTTATGTTTATTTTATCTCCTCTCCAGTGCCGGACCGGTGTCCGTTGTGAGCTTAGATGAGGCTAGAGAGAGGTGA
The DNA here is from genome assembly GCF_015732765.1 of Culex quinquefasciatus. NCBI lineage: Eukaryota > Metazoa > Arthropoda > Insecta > Diptera > Culicidae > Culex > Culex quinquefasciatus. The sequence continues at coordinate 92,520,185 of NC_051862.1, read as the reverse complement.
TGCCGAAACATTTTCATGTTTGTTACAGGAGTTTATGTCGGTGGCGTTGCTGGCTGGCGGCAGCGGTGGTGGAGCAGAATGGAGCAACAAATATGGGTTTTAAGATAGTCCATTCCCGGCACCTCCGCCTCTCGGAGGCACTATGGGAGGAAGTCGTTTAAAAGGTCACATATTGATAAGTGAGTTAGTAATAGAATTATTTCAAATTAAAGTGGATTTAAACGGAGAAAATGTAATATTGAATGTTTGGCCCTTTTAAAATGTTAGTCTTTGTTTAAATTTTTTTTAATATTTTTTTCGAAAATGTCGGAAAATTTCACGAATGTTTCATATTTTAACATTGTAAATCGGACCATTATTTGCTGAGATATCGACGTTAGAAAATGGCGGGTTTTTAGGTGAGACTTAGAAAACATAAATTTTCCTGTTTTCAAACCTTTGTATGGCAATATCTCAGCAACTAAGGGTCATATCAACAAAGTCAAAAAGCAAAATATAGAGAATTTTCTCAGCTTTTCAAAAATATTTTTTGAAGTGGGCAAACAATAAAAAAATGAAAAACTGCGACTATTTTCAAAAAAAAAGTCACCTAAAAATGGCTATAACTTGAAAACGGTGCACTTTATCAAAATTTCACTGAAGTACTTTTTGATTGCAAATTTGATTTTACATCGAAAAATAAAGTTGAAAAAATTTGGCGACCAATATTTCGATTTTTTGAAAAAATCAGTATTGATTAAAAAAATCATAACTCGGTTATGGATTTTTTGCCCAAACTGGAAATTTCTGAAAAGTTGGCATTTGATGTCCTCTAAAACATATCAAAAAATAAAAAAATTTAAAAATAGTGTTTTTTTGCAAATCAAGTTTTAGTGATAAAAAGTTAAATAAAACAATCACCAAATTTTTTTTACCGTGTATCATTTTTTTCCAGTGTAGTCCGTATCCATACCTACAACTTTGCCGAAGACACCAAATCGATCAAAAAATTCCTTCGAAAGATACAGATTTTTGAATTTTCATACATCATTTTTGTATGGACAGCTGCCAAATTTGTATGGAAAATTATATGAACAAACTAATGATGCAAAATAGCTTCTTTGGGCATACCGAAGGCACCTAAAAAGTTTCAGTCGCATAAAAAAATACAAAAAAAATCGAATGACCGAAATCTGAGAGAACTGCTCACCTTGAAGAAAATTCAAACTTAAAAATATAAAATATCATAGAAGTGGCGTGTTTTTTTCTTTCAGTGTTTTTTTTTTCAGAAAACCTATCCAATTTTTACAAGTTTGTAATTTTGAAATTACGAAATACATTTTTTTAAAAATAACTTACGCTCTTCTCAAATGTTATTTTCGTGTGCAATTTGCTCCATATACACAAAAATGGCTTATATAAACCTAGGATTACATGTCTACAAAGTTTCATTAAAATCGGAGTGAGTCGGGCACAAAGGTACCAGAAAAATTCCTGATTTGAGCTGGGATTGCTTTATCTCGAAATGAAACTTTTTTTGTCCAAATGTGTGTACATTTCGATTGCAAATTTGATTTGATTTCATTTTGCCTTATTCTATTTGCTGAGCTCTTTTTCATTACACAGTAAAAAAATTCTGTGTAAAATCGCATGCAAAATCGCTCACAAAGGTGATGTGCATGCTTTTGCATGCGATTTACCAACGGATTTTTTACTGTGTAGGATTGGTTTTCACGAAAATGGATAAACTGTCATAAAAATTTTACCATTAAATTATTAGGCAAAAGTATGTTCAAAGACTCAAAAAAAGATGGATTATACTCCTAAAACTGGACAGCATTTGTCCGAGAGAATCATAGCCTTGATCCGAGAATATTGATACCGTTCACAGCAGGGGTGCTCAAAGTTATTTGAAAAAACTAAAATAATTTTTTTATAAAAAAATTTGTTAAATGACAGTTTCGACAACATTTTCTACTTTAAAATCCCAGTCAAACGTGTGAAATTGTTTCAAATTTTATTTAAAGACTTTGTCCCTCGGCTCTGGGTAAAGTCCGGGGGGACTAAATTTCAAATTGTAAGCCCAATTTCCCAATTTTTAAGCAATAAATATCACATAATTCTATATACATTGTTACATTCATGCTACTACCAAAAATTTCAAAACATCTTTATTTATTTTTTCAAATTTAATTTTAATAATATTATTCCAAACTAAAAAGGTTCACTACAAAAGCTTCAAATAAACCTTATTGCCGACAGCTATAAAGTCAACTTGTGTTTTTGGTTTTTTGATTACACTATTCTCACTGGTTTGTGATATTTTTCAATCAAATTTGAGAGACCATGTCTTGTGTGGATTGCTTTTAAGTTTGTCAAAGAAAATAATAGAAAAGTAAACAATCATAGCCTTTCGGGACTCTTCAATCTCGATGAACAATTATTCGTGTAACCGTATGGTCCCACGAGTAATTGTTCCTCTTGCCCCATATGGTCGTCTTGCCCGACTTTTCCCTAACTCTAAAAAAGTCTTTTGCTTGTTGAAATTCTTGAAATATGTATGATATGTATGATTCGGGTCCGGTGGCGCAGTGGTTAGCGTGGTAGCCTCTCACCTCAGTATGGCCCGGGTTCAATCCCAGACGGACCCGGTGGCATTTTTCGAGTCGAGATTTGTCTGATCACACCTTCTATCGGATGGGGAAGTAAAACTTCGGTCCATTAGCGTAAAAAGAGGTTTTGAGTGACTCACCACACATAAACTTCGGACGCCTAGAAATGAGCAGAAACTTGCAACAGAGACCACAAAAGACCCGGGGGTCGTTAAAGTGGATTGCTTTGCTTTTTTATGTATGTTTTGATAGTGACGGCCAGTTTCGTTATACAGTCCAGGCTCGTTTATTCGAAGGCCTTGAAAAAAAAATCATTTCGGATAATCTCATGTTCGGATAATCGACAAAACTTCGGATAATCTTTTTTCGGATAATCTAAACTTCTGATAATCAAGGCTGCGGATATCCGAGTGTGGACTGTACTCTTTAACTCTATTTTTACAGGATTTTTTTTTATCTTCCCAAAACTTTGCAGGGTTTAAGAGCGAGTTTTTCACCGATGTGAAACAGGTCGTATCGAGGTGCTCCGATTTGGATGAAACTTTCAGCGTTTGTTTGTCTATGCATGAGATGAACTCATGCCAAATATGAGCCCTCTACGACAAAGGGAAGTGGGGTAAAACGGGCATTGAAGTTTAAGGTCCAAAACACATGAAAAATCTTAAAATTGCTTGCATTTCCGTAAACCTTCATCAATTCCAACTCTCTTAGATGCATTCGAAAGGTCTTTTGAAGCCCTTCAAAATGTGCTATAGACTTCCAGGATAGGTTTGACTTTTTCTCATAGCTTTTGCAAATTACTGTTAAAAATGGATTTTTTTAAAACCTTAATATCTTTTTGCAACAGCCTCCAACACCCATACTCCCATAGGTCAAAAGTTAGGGAATTTCATGGACTATAAGCCTACGGTATTAACTTTTTGGCCAATCGCAGTTTTTCTCATAGTTTTTCGATTTTTCTAGAACAAATATTTTACAACGTTAGTTTTTGCTCTGTAGGCCTCCATAGCAGCACTTTTTGGTCTCAATTTTGACATATTCGGAATCCTCAGAAAATTTTACATTAGATTGAGGTGTTGGAATTTTGAATTTGATTAGAAAAAATGCCATTTAAAATTAATTAAAATATTATTTAGAATTTTGTCGGATTGAGGGTAAACAAGTTTTCGCCTACTTGATACAGCATTTGACGTATTGATCATAGGGTAAATAAGATCTATTTCTTTTTTCAAAAATGTTTTATTTAATTATTTTTCAAATCAAAATTACAACTCCAATACTTCTAACTTACGTGAAATTGTCCGAGGATTCCGAATATGACAAAATTGAGACCAAAAAGTGCCGTCTTCTTGGCCTACAGGGCAAAAACTAACGTTGTAAAATGTTTGTTCTAGAAAAATCGTAAAACCATGAGAAAAACTGCGATTGGCCAAAAAGTTAATACCGTAGGCTTATAGTCCATGAAATTCCCTAACTTTTGACCTATGGGAGTATGAGTGTTGGAGGCTGTTGCAAAAAGATATTAAGGTTTTAAAAAAATCCATTTTTAATAGTAATTTGCAAAAGCTATGAGAAAAAGTCAAACCAATCCTGGATGTCTATAGCACATTTTGAAGGGCTTCAAAAGACCATTCGAATGCATCTAAGAGAGTTGTAATTGATGAAGTTTTACGGAAATGCGAGCAATTTTATGATTTTTCATGTGTTTTGGACCTCAAACTTCAATGCCCGTTTTACCCCACTTCCCTTCGTCGTAGAGGGCTCATATTTGGCATGAGTTCATCTCATGCATAGACAAACAAACGCTGAAAGTTTCATCCAAATCGGAGCACCTCGATACGACCTCTAGAACAAACCGAGCAGAATTTACAAATACTGCCTCTTAAGGTGTGTTTATTTTGTTCGATAATTTCACAAATGTGTCCACTGTGCACCATTTCCACCGTGTGACGCGACACTAACTTAAAGTGCACAAACACATAACATGCTAAACGGGTCTCTTTCTCTCTCTCAGTAAAACACCGCGCGGCGTCATTCCGTTAGCGCCGTTGTCGCTGGCCTGAGTGTGTGTGTTTGTGTTTCGGAATTCCCTGGCCGCCGCGGTCCCGCAGTCAGTGGCATCCCACACAGTCTTGGTCTGCCGATGGGTGGTACACGGTTTTGATAGAAGCTTTCCCCCCTGAACCTCCCCCTTAAGTAGTGCCACTACCGCGCCATTATTTATTAATATGTAAAACGATAATAGAGAGGCAGCAGTAATTATGTGACAATAATTATCGGTATGCAGCTGCTCTTAAGTGGCTTTTGGTGTTCATTATTCACGTCGGCACAAGAAAAAGCCCCGCGGATTATGTGGCCGCTTTGTTCTACGGGGGCGGGGGCGGTTGGGTTGGGTGGAAAGCATGAAAGGTACCGTGAACTTTGGAATTAGCCCCCGAACAGCAAAGATGATGGACTGGAAGGCATCAGGGTGACCAAGATGTTAGATCTCTTAACTATCTTTTTTGAAAAGGTTTGTTTCAATGTTTTATTTTTATTTTTTTTTGGATTGAAGGATGATTAGGGTTGTCTAACTTCAGATTGCTCCCTGAAATCAATGATCGGGCCATTACAGGGCTAAATTTCAAATTTAAGCTCGATCTGGCCAAGGGAACCCCTCCCCCTGAGCCCTGAGTAGAAAAGCAACAGAAACTTCATACAATTCACCTAAAATTCTGGACACCCTATCGCAAGTGAGACATTGGAGATAGGAGCTTTCTTGGATATCACACAGAGCTTTTCGTAAGCTGGCGTGGCCACCTGGTATGTCCCAGATGTGGTAGCAGAGCCAACGATCTTCCGTAATGGAGTGGTGGAATTTATTGCGTAAACAAATAGGAGAAAAATGTCAACTTTAGCTGCACGGACAAAATAACTTTGGGTAATCCATCATCTAATCCATTCGAAAAGCATAAATCAAGATTAAATTTTCAAAAAGTCCTATCTGCATAGGAAACCCATGAGGGATAGGTTGTTTTGAAAATTTAATCTAGAAATGAAAAAAAAGTTCTCCGATCGGTCTCAACATTTTTCTGGTGTTCCTTTTATTTAGACCCGTATTTTTTTGTTCTGATCTGATCGGAATTTTTTTCCGGTTTATGCTACTTTCAAATGGAATTGCTGCCTGGTTAAAAATCAGTACTGCGTTCTTCAGATTTCTGTTAAGTTTCCCAAACCAACAAAATTTATTGAAATAGCCCATACTCAGGAAACTCAGGGAATAAAACGAGACCTCCCAGCGCAGAAAAGTTAATCCAATTCCCGCGGAGATCATCTCGCGCAACAATTGCGAATGCGGTAAGCAAGCGTAAAAGTAAATTGTTTTGCACAGCACTCCAAGCCATAAACAGGAATGAATTTGATTATATCAATTCAGCAGCATACTGCGAGACTACTGAAGGGGGGAATGCACTCAATGTGTCGCTTACCTCTCCGAGAGTTGCTGTTTCTTGAAAGAGGATGCACTATAATTGAAGAGCTGTTATTTATGATCACGATATGGTGTGGAGGTTGGTTGGGTAACTTACCCAGTTGTATAATTTTGTGCAAACATTTTACGGGCTAAGTTTTTCTCACGATCTTTTTGATAATTTTTTTATTTAAATTTGTTAACACTCCCATGATTACTCAAAAATTCAACACACATATTACTTTCAAGTTCAATTAACTTATTAGTACTGCACTTGATATCCAAATCCAATCCAACTCTCAGAATTGAAACAATCCCATAAGCGTATCAATGGCGAAACCATAATTGAATAGCTAATTGGCCTCGGTCCAAACTCGGAATCAGTAGTACTTGACTTTTGTTCACATCAAGTGTGGATATTCACAAACGCAAACACCAGCCGCAGCTGATAGTAATTGTTTAGTCTTTCGTACACTCTAGAGAGGATAATTAATGCGAAAATATTGGCACGCTTATCACGTTCTGTGTGCAAATATGGCTGACTGAATCTGGCGGTTGAAGGCATACTATGAGTACCGTTATTCTCACTGTCATTGATGATGGTTCAATTAAATTTATTTACAATCGGAAAATTTGTTATTATAAGGCCTAGGTTTTTTTCCTTTTTGAAAAAGCAGCTTTGTGATGATTAAAAAAAATAGGATGTAGCGGGACAATTAAAGAAGAAGCTCTGCAATGTTTTACATAATTTTAAGAATTCTCGTACCGGGATGATGAAGAAGGAATTTTATTTTCAAATAAGGCCATTGCAAATTTTATTTCAATGCTGAACATTAAAATTTCCATTAAAAAATATCCAGAACCAGATTGTTAACGATTTGAAATACATTGTTAACGTGTAAATTTTGTAATTTTAGTGAAATAGGTCACTTTTAAACATTTTGCAACTTTGAAATGATTTTTCCATAGATCTAGGGTTTTTGCTCAAAATTTATTTTCCCTAAAAGAGAAAATGTACCCTCCCTGCAAAGGCTTATGGATTGATCTCAGTTGAAAGGTTCTCCATCTCTGAATTGCAAATGTGACATTCTGGAACAGAACTGCTAAATTCTATTAAAAACACAAATTGAATTGTAACTGAAATTATTTTTCAACTTTTAAGTAAGGAAAGTAATTCTTAAATTATGCAAAAGACAACTATTTATAAATTCATAGCTATTTTTCAAACTTTCGGTAGTTGGTTTACTTTTTGCTTCATGGTGGGTTTAAAATTTATTTATTTTTGTTGAAATTAGAGTTTTTGTGAAATTGCAAAAGGAACAGATTTTGGGAAAATAAGAAAACACATTTAAATCATATTGCAATTATTTAAACGGTGTGTTGTCAAATTTTGATAATGAGCTTCGTTTTCAAGTTATCTCCATTTTTAGGTCAAATTTTCAAGAATTTTTATTTCTATCTAAAAAAAAATCCATAATTAAAATTTTTTCGTCAATTAGCCTAAAATATTCTTCCAAATTTTGTTTTACCAACATCATTGATCTGATTGCATTTTTGTCTAAATAAAATAAAAAAAAAATTGAAAAATGCCATTTCTGAGTACTACTTAACACTTAAACTCCCATGAAGAAAATTATCCCGCGGACTACCAAGCTCGCGAAAAAAGTCGGAAGTCCAACTTTGACAAGCTGTATCTCGGCTCCCCTTGGACGGATTTTCAAAATTCAAAATGCAAAAGATGCGGACAGATGTCTAGATAGATTTCTAAAATTTTGTACTAGGATATTCATGCTGGCAGGAAAAAAAATATTCCACGAATAATCTCTTATCTTCCCGTACTCCGTCCCGTGAAAAGTCAAAAAAAGATGCATTTACCCTAAGTTATGTAAGAATCAATGAAACAACTTTTTTCAATAAAGTCGGAAGTCGATTTTGATCAGCTATATCTTCGCTCCTTGAGGACGGATTTTCAAAATTCAGAAAGCCAAAGATAGGGACAGATGTCCAAATGATGTTCCTTGTATGAAAAGTCAAAAATAGAGCCATTTACTCTAAGTTATGGGCGAACCAATAAAGAAACTTTTTTTCAACTCGTTTCATACGATTTGTCTTGACAGAAGATTGAAATATTATGTGATAATATTTATTAGATTCATATCACAGTGAAAGTGTAAACTTATTCATGATACTCAAGACCAAATCTGGACCGATGCGGCCACTTTGAGACCGGTTCCAGGTTCCTCGGTGAAACCCGGTGTATGGGAAAATATACTGTTTTTCGGGAATATATTTTTCCTGCCGGTATGAGTATCCTAGTATAGAATTTTCGAAATCAAACTCATCCATGATGCTCAACACCACTCTTGGAACGATCTGGCCACTTTGGGATCGGTTCCAGGTTCCCTGGTATAACCCGGAGTACGGGAAGATAAGAGATTATTCGTGGAATATTTTTTTTCCTGCCAGCATGAATATCCTAGTACAAAATTTTAGAAATCTATCTAGACATCTGTCCGCATCTTTTGCATTTTGAATTTTGAAAATCCGTCCAGGGGGAGCCGAGATACAGCTTGTCAAAGTTGGACTTCCGACTTTTTCGCGAGCATGGGAGTTTAAGTGTTTTAATAAGCCCTGATTTTTCACCCTACAATATCATTTAAAAAATATTTACGGAATTGAAAAAAAAGCTACTAACAGTTTTTAAGGGCCAATAAAATCATGTTTTAAATGTCTGACTGATACAAATTATTTATTAGAAACAAGCTTTTCCCTGCAAACTTCGTCCTGCCCTATATAAGTTTCCTGACGTTTTTAGCTTGTTTGCTTATTCAGCCTCCTGTGATCAAAATTTGATTTTTCGTAACTTTTCCCATACAATCTGCAGATTTTCCGGAATCGGTTCCAGAGTGGCCAAAGTGTCAATTAGTTAGCGTATAAACCTTCCTTAGGCTTATACGAACCCAACGCAACAAAAAGCATCTCGATCCGACGCTCCGTATTGAACTGATTCGCGTTCGAACAAAACCGTCGAAATTTTTTATATTTATTAGAAATAATGCATCAGATCAATTTTGTGAAATTTTGTTAAATTTTCGTTAGCTAAACAAATTATTTTCAGTTAATATACTTATTTCTGAAAATTATATTATACTCCAATATGCTTATTAAACTCGAATACAACGTGCATTGTATCTCAAACCAGTTGAATAAAAACTTCATTCATGACCAACATATTCAAATATTGTTTTCTTACTGGGTAATTCTCTACCAACTCACACGAAATCGGGAAAAGTTGCCCCGACCCCTCTTCGATTTGCGTGAAACTTTGTCCTCAGGGGTAACTTTTGTCCCTGATCACGAATCCGAGGTCCGTTTTTTTGATATCTCGTGACGGAGGGGCGGTACGACCCCTTCCATTTTTGAACATGCGAAAAAAGAGGTGTTTTTCAATAATTTGCAGCCTGAAACGGTGATGAGATAGACATTTGGTGTCAAAGAGACTTTTATGTAAAATTAGACGCCCGATTTGATGGCGTACTCAGAATTCCGAAAAAAACGTATTTTTCATCGAGAAAAACACTATAAAAGTTTTAAAAATTCTCCCATTTTTCGTTACTCGACTGTAAAAATTTTTGGAACATGTCATTTTATGGGAAATTTAATGTACTTTTCGAATCTACATTGACACAGAAGGGTAATTTTTTCATTTAGAACAAAATTTTTCATTTTAAAATTTCGTGTTTTTTTCTAACTTTGCAGGGTTATTTTTTAGAGTGTAACAATGTTCTACAAAGTTGTAGAGCAGACAATTACAAAAATTTTGATATGTAGACAAAAAGGGGTTTGCTTATAAACATCACGAGTTACTGCGATTTTACGAAAAAAAGTTTTGAAAAAGTAACTTTTTGCGTTTCTCTTTGTTTCGTCGTCCGTGTCTGCTGCTGGTGACCATGAACGGCCATGGTCAACGACGATCAACTTTTTCAAAACTTTTTTTCGTAAAATCGCAATAACTCGTGATGTTTATATGCAAACCCCTTATGTCTAAACATCAATTTCAAAAATGGAAGGGGTCGTACCGCCCCTCCGTCACGAGATATAAAAAAAACGGACCTCGGATTCGTGATCAGGGACAAAAGTTACCCCTTAGGACAAAGTTTCACGCAAATCGAAGAGGGGTCGGGGCAACTGCTGTGTGAGTTGGCGGAGAATTACCTTATTTCTTCCCTTTATTTGCAACTGTTTCGTTTTTTAAATTGAAATTTAGAATTACGCTCTTTTACATTCATTTTTGTTTTTTAGATGAAGAAATTTTGCTATAAATGTACAAGGAATATTCTTCATTTCGAAGAATATTGTAATGAATCTTAATAACATTATCCTACTCGTCGAATCATTCTGAAGGTCGAAATTAAAAGCAAACTGGTGTTTTTAACAAAATCTAGCAAAAACTGCAGGTGCGACAAGATAGCACAACCACGACGATATTATAATTCTAAACATACAACGTGGTCACACTCCTTCAGGAATGCTTGGCTCGACAATTTATGGAAATCGAACGTTGACACAATTTGGTTTTTGTTTTGATTTTGATGGAACAATCATTCCACTATCCACGGAGGTTGGGAGTGGTGTGGAGGTAGCTTTTGCGTGCAGAATTTTAATGGCCCAATCGGGCAACAGGAGGACAGATATGGGTCACGAGGGATCCGATTCCTGCTTGCACACTGCGGGTATGGACACGCAAATGGTGTCACTGTCCTGCCATCACCAGGGAGGGGAAACTATCCGCGGGCTAACCCAAACGCGTGACTCATCATGCTTGCAATTTCATCTGAACGCATCGCAAGCCTTGCCCTTTTCCGACGTGTGAATTACGTGAGCAAATTTGAATATCACCTCTGGTAGTATAGTTCTACATTTTATTGTTCGCACTCTATAGTTCAACTTGGAAGGAATGTCACCAGGGTAACAGTACCTTATCTTGCCGGACATTTGGCTTAAAAATATTGGACAGCAATGCGGTCATGGACAGTTGGCAAAGCAAGCCTGTTTGTAAAACATTGCGTTGTCTTAGCAAAACAACCAATGAACTAGTGAATCAGAAAGGATACTGAATTGAAGTCTGCGACAGCCCCATTCAAGTTGAGCTCGTTCATTACACCATGTTGACATAATAATTGACACCCATAACACGCGGCGGCGCGTTCCGTTCGATTTGGTTCTCCACGATGCAACACTGTTGTGGGACCCCTCGTTGAACGTCGCGCAGAAGAGAAATTCTCTAGGATTTCAATAAGTTTACAAGCACAAAACAGTTTATAATTTCTTGCTGTCACGAAGTTCGAAGTTAATTATTTAACAAAATATTCCAAAGGGTATGATTCAACTCCCAAAAATATCTAGCTTTGAAAATGTTGACAAAGTTTAAGTTTATTGAAATTTATATTACATAAAAATAACAACTTGGCAAACCTGTGAAAAGTGCGTTTCTCTCGAGAACCACTCATCAGTTACTGCACACAAATTGGAAAGGGGCTCGCCCATAGTGCAACCGTCATCGACTGAACCCAGCAGCTAAAATTAATGACACCGCGAGGCAAATCCATTTGCTCTAATAAACAAATCAACAACTCATTTACCACACACACTACCATCCTCCTAGTTGCTCCCAAACTCTGCCCCCCCCTTAGGAAGAGGGCAAAAACATTCATAAATTCGTGCATGACCATAAATAATACGTGACGAAATCTCAGAATGTCAGAATGTTTAAAGTGACTGTCGAAAGACCCCTCGATATTGTTTCCGTCGGCCTTGCTTAAGTGCTGCGTGGCTATTACAGATGATAGCAATAAATTTCGCCCGCAATCAGAGCCAATGCAATAAAAAATTGTGTCTCTCGCTATGATAGATGTTAAATTCGAATAAACAAATTTAACGACAGTCGGGGTAATTAGTTGATTGGGAGTTCACATTGAGTCTAATAGCGAGTGACCACTTGAGATGATAACGGCCAGCAAGTTGCAGTTTCTTGGTGATGCATTCTCGAAAATATGATGATTATGTAAGGCTGAATTATTGCAGTTGGATCGCAGAGTTAAGTGGTGTCTCTCTAGCCATGGTGCATTTTGGGGGAAGACACTCATAACAGATTCAGAAGAGCAAGTGTGTCTTGCGTCATGATCATTATGGCAAGAGGAACGATGTATTAAGTGGAACATCTGAACTGTTAGTATGGCGTGACGTGAGAGAGTAGCTTTGTTTTGACTGTATTTTTTTAGCAAGTTTACACATTGAACACATTGAAAATCTTCTTTGATTTTCGAGGAGGCCAATGTTATTTCATGGTATGTAAGTAAAACTGATAGTAAGAGTTGCAGAAGGTAGAATCGATATTAGTGGACTTGAATTTGCCATGATCACTGAAACGTGAATCAATAATGTAAATATTTTATAAATTCAACAAAATAAAACCAAGACTAAAAAAAATAGAGCAATTCCAGCTCAAACTAGAAATGTTTCTGGTACTTTTTTACCCGGCCCTCAACGATTTCAATGAAACTCCGTAGGCATGTTATCCTAGGATTATATTAGCCTTTTTTGTGTATATGGAGCCAGTTGCACTAGAGAATGACATTTGGGAAGGGCGTTAGTTATTTAAATATTTTTGTAATTCTTAATTTAAAAATGACTTTATCTCGAAGCCATGTATCGTATCAAAAAGTGGCCAAAGAAAAATTTGTAGGAAATTGGACAGACATCTTGAAAAATAAAATACACTGAATGAAAAATAAACGCCACTTCTACGAGATTTTTCAATTTTTAAGCTTAAAAGTAAAATTTGAAGGTGAGCCCACGATTTTTTTTCGTTCAAAATTTTTGAGGATTAGCCTAAAATGTTTTAAAAAGAGTCACAATGGTGTGTATTTCCTGAAAAAATACAAAAATCATTAACTAATATTGTTTTTAAGAAAAGTGGTCTGAACGTCCAAATTTTTCAAAAACCAAAATGGGAATCTATTCTCCAAACAATTTTACATAAAAGTCTCCATATTGACCATTGTCCTAAGTCCAGTGTGTGTGAAGATACAGTGGTTTTAAAAATAAAATTGTTGAAAAAATAGGGTTTTTGTGATTTTTGCCAATTTCTATATGACATACTTGGTTTTTAAATCTCGTACATAAATATATTTACCGGAAAGCTCGTCCAATTTCCCATAAGTTTGCCTTTGACAGCTATTCAATTGGATGTATGGGCTTACAGGTTTAGCTTAATTACTGTGCTCATAACTGAAAATTAATTGTATGGTAGAAACCTGGATAGTAAATCCAGGTCTGAAATCATTGCCGCTCATTTTTTTTTTAATTCCGAAAATTTTACCCATTTTCAACTGCTGTACTAAGGAAAACTGATAAGAACAGATTTTACTAGTTAAACTCAATTTGAGAAAAACTTATTTTTGAGCCAAATTTTTATAAAATGTTAGTAAATTTACAAATGATGTACCAATCTTAGTATCACGGATTTTTCAACTGATGATTTCGATAATAAAAATCTAGTTATGTAAGACAAAATTTTGAGTATTTTTGCTAAAAATATGTAACATTTTTTTAACAGGCAATATTTTTTTATAAACCTAATACAATTTAGCAATATTAAATGGGAATCATTTTGTCACTGAGCTTGTTACAAAAATATATAAAATGGAAAACGTGAACACATTAGGGAAATGAGAGACTATTTTAAGCGATTCAATAAATTTAATCAGTTTTTAAAGTACACTCCATATCCATTTCAAAAAAGTGTCTACTTGATTTATGGATGGTTTTTTAAGAAAAAAAAAAACACTTTTGAAAATGAGTATCGTGCAAGCAGTGGTGATGGGAAGGTGGATTTTTGTGGTGTTCACTTTGTGCTATGTTCGTGTTCATGTTCGAGTCATGCATGCAGTGGGGGGTCATTGTGGTAATTGATATTTATTGCGCGTCAGTATCGTGCAAGCAGTGGTGATGGGAAGGTGGATTTTTGTGGTGTTCTCTTTGTGCTATGTTCGTGTTCATGTTCGAGTCATGCATGCAGTGGGGGGTCATTGTGGTAATTGATATTTATTGCGCGTCAGTATCGTGCAAGCAGTGGTGGTGATGGGATGGTGGATTTTTGTGGTGTTCTCTTTGTGCTATGTTCGTGTTCGAGTAGTGTGGTGCTTTTCGGGACGCGCAGTTCTGTTTTTTTTTACCTTCTTTTTTTTAATGGTTTTTTTTTCCACTCGCGTTCGTTGGCCGATGAGTTTTTTTTTTGTGTTGTTCTCTATTTATAGTTTTCTATAAAAACGTACCTATTTGTTTTTGAGACTAGCAAGTCGTATTGCGGGATTAAGCCCTTTCTATATCATTTCAATTATCATTTCAATAAATGAAGCCCTTCCTACATCACCGTTGATCGGAAGGCACGCCGACGGAGAATTTCTGGAGAATCGCGGTCGAATTAATGCTATATTTAAATCCCTAGATAGCTATCTTTCCGCAGCCGGCTGCCTAAGATTTTTAAAATTTCAACCGATAAACAAATTGCTTATGGTCGCATCACCTACCACAGTGAATCCTGACCTCATACCCATCTTACTAACCCCTCAAAACTCATGTGATACTTTGTCGGAGACGCAGTCGATTTGGCGGTCCCATCACTCAAGTATCGGACTAACATTCCCATCCACTTCCCCGTGTCTTACCTCTGGTCGTGGCCGGCGTCGGTATTGATCAGCATGATAGGGACCTTTGAAAATTGCGAAGGGGTGATGATTGGTTCCTACTTTTCATCTGTGGTCCACGGAGCAATGTTTGGGGGTCCTGGTCAATAACGAAGTAGCAGCTACGGGTAGACACCAATGCTATGCTATGCTAAAAAAAAAAACACTTTTGAAAATCCAATACTTTCATAAATTTATTAATATTTAGATAAAATTACGTTTTGTGATACTTTTTGATAAATTAGCTCCCCCCGCCCCATCGACATCGACTTGAGCCGAGAGACTAAAAGTTTAATTAAAATTTGTACCAGCCTAACAGGTTTCAAGAAATACTATTTTTTTAAAAATGATTCATCGGATTTTGGTAGATTGATCGAACTTAATGTACCGTCAACTGGGGGGAATCAGGATTGAAGTCAGAATAGGGAAGTCGCTTTTAAACCACTCGAATACTTAGAATTTTCAAATCGATGCATTAATTTTGTTGTTTTGTTCTTAGTCAGTTATATCCGAAACCAATAAAAAAATGATCAAAATATTGTGCTAAACCATGTCTAAATCAGTTTAATTTGCCACATACATTGAAATATGATCCAACTACATTGATAAAATCTCGGGTGAGTTTTCTAAAAGGCGTAAAGAGCCACCGTGACCTCCGGCACAAATTTTCCTTTTTCTTCAAATTGAAACAACATATCATTTGTTTTAAGTTTAGGACGATTGAAGGACGTTGAGATAAACTATCTCAAGCATTTTTGAAACTGGTTTTTCGTTAGTATGTCGAATACCGATGAAAAAAGGCTTTGTTTACTAATGGCTCTTACGTCTTTTTGAAAACTAATCCGAGAAATGTAGTTATTACAAAAATCACCGAAAAACGCAATTTGTGGACCACTCTAATCGCTAAACGAAAAATACTAATTATCTCTCTAATTATTCTGACCAACAAACTCCCACGTCAAATTTGACAAAAAATCGGAGCTTTTGATTTGGATCCTGCTGATTTGAAGTCTCTGCATGAGTAAAACTTACAACAAATTTTCGGTAAAATATTGTTCATTTAAACAGATGGTTTCCAATCTTTGCTTCATCTTTTTTCAAACAATCTAATTCGTTAACAAATCAAGGAGTGTCACAGAAGTTGGATTTGCTGAACAAATTGGGAAACTGGAAACATCAAAATACTATTTTATAAAATATTACATCTTCAACAATAACAATTACAAGTATATCGATAATTTAAATCTTTGCCATTTGTTACATAGTTTTACCTTTATCAAAAACTAAACAAGATGAATGTTGGTTCTTATATTATGTTACACAACTCCCTACATAACGAATTTTTGCAGATATTTCCAATTTCTATACAAGTAGCGTTATGAAATATTCAACTCCTTCTAAATCAACTTTGAGGAAATTGGTAACACGTTTTCACTAATTTAAAAAAAAAAAAACGATTGGTATGTCTTTTGGACCTTATGAGTCTTTTGAGGAAAAGACAATAAATCAATATCTTTTAGTTTCTCTGAAAAAAAATATTCAGATCTTATCACCATGGATTCATCTTATACGAAAAAACGTGTCCTTAGTTTCGAATAAGAATAATACTCTCAATTCTAAATCACGCTCTAAAGTTAATGGATTGACACCTCACTCAAGAAATCAGTTGATTGATCTCAAACTTGTAGCCCCGTCTCGACCGTGACCGTTTGACCTGGTTATACAGCCCGAGCTCCCACTTACGATACATTCGATACATCAGAACACTCTGCAAAGAATGACGTTTCAATCACTTCATCGTCCTCTAGGATTTCAAAAAAACGTATCGTCACTGTTTTCTCTAGAAACAACCACGAACCCAGACTTGATCCCGGTCCCGCTGCTGCACAGGTTGTCCGAGCTAGTGGGTCCACTCAAGGGCCCTCCACGGCACCACCACGGTGGCAGGTTGAACGGCCCATTTACTCGGATATAACGTGAATTTATATGTTATTTTAGCATTCCCATTCTATCTTAATCACTCCGCCGCCGTAGCCGTGCTCGAGCTGATGACTTAAGCTCATCGGTCAGTTCCTCCTCAGGTCTAACCGAGCAGCTTATGGTCATGTAGCGGTTGATCACACGGCGGCGGCGGCGACTGCAATGTCCAACTCCGACAACTTTCAGCAGCCACGCCGAAGAAGCAGGTCTGATGGGATTCCTATTATTATGTAATTCGTTCCAAGAGATTCTTTCACCCGGTCTCGATGGCGTAATTTCTTGTTTTTATTATAGCTAGCTCGCTTTTGACGACCGGCTCCCGCTCTTATACGAACCCACCAGGCCGGGAATCTTACGGGATTGAGCGTTTGGGTCCAGTCAGGTCCAATAGCCACGGGATTGGCACCGAGTCTGAAGGCAAGGGGTAGGAATCCGGGGAAGGAGGTTTGTTTTGATTGCTTCTGTTATGTCGTTCCCGGTGCTGTGGGCCAGCTTTGGATCCCGCTTTTCGAGTTCTGCACTTTCGCTGATGATGATGATGATGATGTTGGCGCGATGGCACGATGAGATGCTGTTTTGGAGGCAGATGACGACGACGGCTACCTGAACTGGACCGGCTAGGTGAGTTTACTACACCAGAGTGTGTGGATGCGTATTATGTGTTGAATATATAGCAGGAATGTGTCCAGATTGTGGTGGAATCACGCGGAATGGGGGATAGATAAAGTTGCCATGTCATTAGAGCTCTCTTCGACAACGTTGAGATTTATATGCAGTAATGTGGTGTGTGGTCATCGGGCAACGTGTTGAAGGAGGATGACCATCGGGTTGAACGAGGTGTCAAATTCATGTTAGAATTTCGTTTCGTGGAATCTTATTTGAATCATGGACACTGTGATGATATTTTTTTGCGATATTTTTTCTTATTGGTGATTTAACACCTAAACTATTGCGCAATTCTCACTAACTTGGACTTCGCACTAAATTATTGCTATCGATCGCACTATGCGACTTGTCAAACTGGCTTGGGAAATTTTAATTTTCTCAAAAAATGATCAAAGCGAGCCGATGTTGCTCACCTGCAATCGCAATTTTAAAGTGCGAATGTCCAGTTTGGTGGAAACTGCGACTGGAAATCTAAATAAACAACTCCAGAGTTTTTTTTTGAAAAGGACCAATAAACTATTGTCTTTCATATGTTTATAGGACCTAATCAAAAAAAACTCTAGAACTGATGGTTGCCTAGTTTTTGGAAATTTTGTTGTCAAAAGTGCGAGAGAAAAGTGCGGGCCAAATCCAAGTTACAGTGCAAGGATCAATACTATCTCCGAAATTATTGCGAAGGTGAATTTTGAAATGTTGTATCACTCTTTAGAAGGTTTTTCAAATTTCAAAGATTCAAAGATAAGAAGTTAATTACACATTCTGCCGTGACGTTACAACGGTTTAACGTTTCCTTTTTCAGTTTTTTTTATGTAACTCGGAAACTTCAATGACAACACCTTAATATTTTCACAGATTCTGAAAGTACGTTAAATTTAGTGACGTTACAACGGTGGAGAATTTTGTTCCTTCAATATTTTTTAGAAGAGGTTGTGGTTCGGCTCTGATAATCAGCATAAACTAGACTTTTTTTTAATGTTTTGCAAGGTTGTGTAATCGAATTTTATGTATAATATTTTCGTCTGACAATAACGGTAATAGTTATCGTTATTTCGATAACTCTATCGGCGATAATCTTATCGCCGATAATGGACGATAATTGATTTTTAAAATCTTTCTAAAATCGATTAATTCAACCATATCATTTTAAATTTACTAGACTAAACTTAATAGATTTTCAAAAATCGTTAATTATCGAAATAACGATAACGATAACGTCCCAACGATAACGATAGAACTATCGATATCGAGCCTCGACAGTTTTATCGTTAACAATCTTAAGAAGCTGCTTTTTTCTGGTGACATCTAGTATCCTTGGAAACGAACTTGATTTTCAATAAATGTGCATCGAAGATTTTTTAACTTGAATATTTCAAAGGGTTAAATGGATGAAAATAAACATATTCAAGCATGTTTCATAAAAATATAGAGAATTGGATAAAACTTAATTTTAATAGTTAAAACGTTAACATATGATATTAGTGGGCATTTAAGGGTTTTTATCGAATTCCTTTGACAATTTTCTATAAAATGCAACCTGTAGAAAGTCTTTTGCCCTAATAGTTGCAAAGTTATGATTAAAAGAAAAAAAAAGTTTTTTAGAAAATCGTCAAAAAAGAGGGGGTTATAAAAATAGAGGGATTGTCCAATGAGTACCAAACTTGGGATTTCTGTTAACTATCGATAGATGAACGTACCTTCCAAGTTTGGCCCAAATCGGTGAAGGTCGAGTCAAAAAGTGTACTCAGTTGACCTGGAATGACTCATAAACATATGAAACACAATAGCTTATAGGACCTTTTTAAATAAAACACTAGATTTGACCAATTGGGATGCTTTACCCCGCATTTTGTTGGATTTATTAAGCGCTTTCAGATGCATTTGTGGGTCTCGTGGCGCAGGGGTAGCGGCTTCGGCTGCCGATCCCGATGATGCTATGAGACGCGGGTTCGATTCCCGCCTTATCCACTGAGCTTCTATCGGATGGTGAAGTAAAACGTCGGTCCCGGTTTCTCCTGTCTCGTCAGAGGCGCTGGAGCAGAAATCCCACGTTAGAGGAAGGCCATGCCCCGGGGGGCGTAGTGCCAATAGTTTCGTTTTTAGATGCATTTTGAATTTTGAAATTCAATTGAAGTTTGCCCAAGTTACAGCTTTTTAAGATTTTTGACGTTTTTGAACCTTTAAACTTTGTGTCCCGATTTGTCCAATTTCCCAAAATGAAATTTTATGAAGACTTCTTCTTGAGGTACTTTGAACACTTCTCTAACACTGTCAGTGTGATTCCATACCATTCCGTACGTATTGAATTTGTACTCTTAATTTTGCGGAGAAATCTCAAACCTATCACAGTCACCCCGGTTAACGGTACTGGATTAGAATTAAGATTATTAAAAAGTGTAAAAGTGTATCTGTTTTATCTCATTCACTCTTTTAAAAATGACTTCAATATGTGCCTTGTGGTAACGGATGGACGAGTCTAGTATGTATTGAACGTCCAATTTTCTGTTGTGTCCTCCCGTTCATCGATCATTCATGGCAGGTTTACAACTTTATTGAACACCTTCCTGTCAGTGGGGTGAATTAATTTGAGTTGACTAACAAACTGTACCGATGGTTGCTTGTGTGGTGTGTGTTCCTGTTTTATGTTACGCAAAATTTGACATTAAACATGTCTTTTTGTCTTACCTTTTCATCTACTGCCCCAGACGAATCTGAAAAGAAAAGAAAATTTAAGAAGCTGTTCTTGCAGTAACAAATTTTGAAAGATTTTTTGAAGTTAAAAAAAGATTGTTCACGGCACTTCCGCCGTAAAATCCCTTGCTATTTGTATGTAAATCGTCACACCCTTGCTTCCACTACGTGGGCTGTGAATTGTAAATTATATGACAGAGTATTAAAAATTCACTTGCGGATTATTGTACAAACCAATCAAATCATACATTGCACTGCAAGATGTGATTGATTGCAATGGATATTGTTAAGTGGAAGGAAGAAGCCACCAGTCAACGACTGCCGACGTGTTCAAAAATACAATTAGCCCAGCTTCGGGTGCAAAATATGAGCCTGCAATTGCTGTATAATTTATTAAGATATTTATGATACTGGAACCTAGCTTAACAAAGGCACAATTGATAGTCGCGGCAGAAGCACCCGTTTCACCCGAGGTTCTTTGTCAAGTTAACCACAACAAGTTGTTCAACGCACGCTTGGGAATATCCACCTGTCTGCATTGTTCTCGATCAAAAAGTGTAAACTTCTGGGTCCTCGGTAGATTTATAGCACCCACCTCTAAACGAGGCAATAATCCTCTTGAGTGATTCTACCCGACGCCCGACGGATCTTAAACGGTTCCGGGTTTCGGTTCGGATTGGGTGGCAATTATTACGACACCAAAAAGCCCGTATTGCTGACCCATCACAACGCTCGCTCTGTTGTCACAAGCTGGGGGGGGATGTTTTGCGTGTTATCACGCAATCGTCCGTCGGCGCGCTCTCCACTTGTTGTCAGGCAGGCACGTCACCTATGGTCGTCGTGCCAACAGACTGGAGACCTTGAAGACAGTTAGGTTAACTAATATGACCACTTGGGACGTTATGTGACCACGATGGGCGGAACTTGGACGGAACAAACGTTTTGTTGATACACGCAG
This sequence comes from Culex quinquefasciatus, assembly GCF_015732765.1. Taxonomy (NCBI): domain Eukaryota; kingdom Metazoa; phylum Arthropoda; class Insecta; order Diptera; family Culicidae; genus Culex; species Culex quinquefasciatus. The sequence goes on along the minus strand of NC_051862.1, from coordinate 92,499,107 downwards.
GTTCATTGCTCAATCGTGTTTAAAAAAAAATCGAAACCAGACCATAGACTTGCAACATTTGTGATTTTGCAAACGATAAAAAAACATAAGCAGCGTTAGAGCACTAAATCCGTCTAATTAGATTAGGTGTACACACAAAAAAATATTTCCGAATGTTACATAATTTATGATGTAACACTTTTGCATGTCATTGAACATTTAAATTTAAATGCAATTTGATGTAAATTTGCAACAAATTATACGTAAAAACATGATTTTACGTATGATTCAACCGTTTACCACGAATTTCAAGTTTACATCAACTGAGTTTACATGAGATTCATATTTTCCGTGTCGAGTAAATTCACATTTTTTTCTGTGTAGCTTCGTAGGAAAGAAAAAAAAATCTTTCAATTGCAGTTTAAATTTATGTACTCACATTTGGCTGGCATGACTGCAGAAATTGGCCCAATATCAACGGTAAAAATATAATTTTCATCCGCTTGACAAGCTTATTTGAATTATAATTTAGATGTGTTGAGAGTTGGGCGCGGTAATAAATTATCATGAGGAAATGTGCACCCAACGCATCGTAATGATGTAATTTTGTCACAATGTAGGGAAATATTAACCATGTTTGGACTATTAGGGCATTGCTTATTAAAAATATAAGATAAGGCCAAAAGGCCAAAGCAAAATTTATTTCAAGTTTTTTCACCCCTTTTTCAAAATTAGCATGGCATAGCATTGGTGTCTACCCGTAGACACTATGCTACTTCGTTATTGACCAGGACCCCAAAAAATTGCTCCGTGGACCACAGATGAAAATTAGGAACCAATCATTACCCTTTCGCAATTTTCAAAGGTCCCTATCATGCTGATCAATACCTACTCTAGCCACAACCAGTGGTAAGACACGGGGAAGTGGATGGGAATGTTAGTCCAATACTTGAGTGATGGGACCGCTAAATCGGCTTCGTCTCCGACAAAGTATCTCATGAGTTTTTAGGGGTTAGTAAGATGGGTATGAGGTCAGGATTCACTGTGATAGGTGATGCGACCATAAGCAATTTGTTTATCGGTTGGAATTTTAAAATCTTAGGCAGCCTGCTGCGGAAAGATACATAATTGATTATACAAAAAAGTTTATTAATCGAGCGCGTGCCAACCGAGCAGTAGTGCTATGGGCTGGACTTATCAGTATATTTTTCTGTTTGTACGATAACGCGAGCAAATTTCAAAAATAGTAAATAAAAGACGCTTTACTCTTCATAAAATGAATAGTTTGATGAGTTAATACTAAAACTGCCAGTTGGAATAAATTAAAACGATCAACGAATTTGAACCAAAAGTAAACAGGACACCGTGTAAACGGTTGTGATGAAATTAAACAATATCTTAAACGAACTAAACCGGCGGCGTGCCTTCCGATCAACAATGATGAAAGAAGGACTTCTGAAAAATAAAATATCAAATAAAAGGCTTCGAAAAACACGATGCAAAGTAACCGCGAGGTCCCGCTACTCACAATCGAATCTTAACAGCCCTGCAACGAAAATGGAAGAGATGGAAATGCAAAAACGAGCGTGTCCTTCGATAAACGATTCTAAAGAAATGAGTTTTTCACCGTGAAAATTTAAAACCTTCTGATCCTTCTGATCAACGATGATATAGGAAGGGCTTTCGATTCCCGTATTCGGTTTTGGAAAATTTTGATGTTTAAAGCACTTTTCAAAAAAAAAAAACGTTTTAAGTAAATGATTTTCGTATTTTTTTAGGAGAGTTGCTCCATCCTGCATTTTTGTGAGTCTTTTTGTAACACCTTAAGCTAATTGCACAAAAATTTTGATCGAAAAAAATCGTTCTTCAAATTTGACTTTTAAACTAAAAAATCAAAAAATCTCATAAAAGTGGCGTGTTTTTTTTCTTTCAGTTTATTTTTTTCGAAATGTCCATAATTATCATGAATTATTTGCAAATATTTTACAAATATATGAAAATAAAGTAATTCTGTACGTTTTCACATTACATTTTTTTATTGTATTTTTATTTGACTTATTATTATTTTTTTGATTTTTTTAATGTGTTTTAGGGGACTAAAAAAGGCATATTATCTGCGAAACAATGGTACAAAATCTAGTTCCAAATATATGAACATTTTTTATGGAAGAAATGAAAACATTGTCAAACAAAATTCAAAAAAGAAAAGCCTATTTATACAAATGTTAAACTCTAGAGGTGGGCAAAACCGATCTTTTTTAGGAGCCGCTCATTTTTGTTCGCTCATTAAAAAGAGCGGATCTTTTGAACGGCTCTTTCGCTCTTTTTTTCAATGTTTTAAAGAAAATGCTATTTTATGAATGGTGTGTTTTTTAAAGTTTTTTTTATTGTACGTTTATAAATTATTTGAAAAAAAAAACTGGACACGAGAAGATGCGCTTGGTCTTGGCAGTCTGTATGTCATGATTTTTACTCGAACCTAAACGTTCGAATAATTGGAAAGCTGCGTTTATAAAAAGTAAATCTTTCCCAGTTCCTGAGGGGAACACCCGTGAAGAGTATCGGGGCCGGCATTTACAAAGCGGATTCAGTGGAAGTTTTTCACTCAACTAATGTTAACATGTTTAGGTTGATACTAATATTCCATAGGTCGCCCCCCTAAGATGTCGTGATAAGGTCCAGTTTGTGACGATACACTACCTTCCCTTTACTAAGCAATCGATTCCAGAAGGGAAAAGATTACCAGTTGTGTTGGTCCGAGCCGGGATTTGAACCCCGATCTACCGCTTACGAGGCGGAAGCGTTACCACTATTTTGTTTTTGCTATTTTATTTGGAGATATTATTCTACGAATTCTTTTCTACTTTCTAATTCAATCGATAAAGTCTATAAATGCTTAAGTTTAGTCAGACAAGAAGTTTTTTTCAAAATCTCGTGGGCTTTTTATAAGGTTTACGGTTTAATTATCCAAGCTAAGCAATTTGAAATGCTTGAATTTGTATTTGGTTGGGTAATACATCAATGTACAATCAGTTGTACAATATTTTTTTGTTATTATTTTGCAAACATCTTCAAATACTTTTTTTTAAATGCACACACATACATTTCAAAACATTATAAAATTATAAAAGAAATAAAGAGAAGACAATAGAAACAAGAAATAAATAAATCATTTTCCTTCAAGCCAAACAAAGATCTAAACACCTCTCATAAATCTAGCTTAAACTCTGACTCACTCGCCGATTTGTCTGCCCGTGCTGTGTTCAGCTTAGGAAGGGTCAACCTTCGTATTCTGTACTCTAGTTCTGTTGGGAAAATGAGTGGAAAACTACCGCGCACCGTTGACGATCACATTTCGGTTTGGCAATCCCGCCGACGGACACACACCGGTAGTGTCACCTCAGACAGTGATCCGTCCCGAAATGGAAAACATCTGCGTCGTTGGAAGAACGTACTTTACACGTTAATTTTTGAGTATTTAAATTTTGAGTGATTTCAACTCAAGTTTTTAAAATTATATTTTACTGAAATATTTCATGAATTTGGTCGAAATATAATTAAAAATACTGATATAATAATTTGAGTAATCATCACCTAAATTTAAGTTAGCTTGGTTGATCGTGTAGAGCGAATTTTCCATCTCAATAAATCAATCACGGAATTTCTTTGACTAGGTAAGTGCTCGGTACCAAAATGCATACTTCAAGAAGAACTTACGCCAAGCCGGGAATACTTGCGGGTCGTTAAGTTGGCCAAGAGTCGGTTCCTGTTTGGGGAAATGTTACGTGGTTTTATTTGAATTTGAAATTAGAGTTAGGGATGCTAAATTTTGATAATTTATTTATTTCCGAAAGCCTTACAATCTCAATTACTATGAAAAATAATGTCATAATTAATTTTATTTGAATCAAAACATGTTTAATTTAAGTCAACTCTAAACACCTTTTTTATTTATTTATTTATTTATTTATTTATTTATTTATTCAATTGGGTTTTAAGCATTAAAAATAGCCCTCCCTGCATCTTCTTTCAACTTTTCAACGTCGCTCAGATGTTTTCCCCGTTCCCGACGCCAGTTTCTTGAATGGAAGTGTGCGCAAGTTGCATCCAAGCGTGTGGGTTTTTCATTCACCACGAGCGTGAAAAACTTGACTTTTGAGTCGAAACGACGACGACGGCACGGCGCGATGCCAAAGGAAGTGAATGAAACGTTTGAGTGAATTACGGTTTGGCTCATGCGACTAGAAGTTGGCACAGAGCGACGCCCCATCATCCTCGAAACACTGAACTCAATAAAAGTGGGATATCCACCACCGCGCACATCCTGAGGTATAAATATTAGGATGTAACAAAAATGAATGACGCTCCGCCCTTCAATTTAAATGGGATTTAACCCCAAAAAGATTTTTCAAAAATGTCACTTTTTGAGGCATTTTGGCCACCAATGCGTTTACCAAAAACATCACTGGCGTGTAGGCCAGATCCTTGCGCATCTTTTGGTATATATAACATTGAAGTTTGGAGAATCCTGGAGCTCGGTACAGACCTCCAAAGTTTGGCATTTTTTCGAAAAATCGGTCCCAGCAAAATCAAATGGCGTCTCGGGCGTCGCGAGGTGCGACGCATATCTTTTTTGCCGGGGCCGATTTTTCGAAAAAATGCCAAACTTTGGAGGTCTGTACCGAGCTCCAGGATTCTCCAAACTTCAATGTTATATATACCAAAAGATGCGCAAGGATCTGGCCTACACGCCAGTGATGTTTTTGGTAAACGCATTGGTGGCCAAAATGCCTCAAAAAGTGACATTTTTGAAAAAATCTTTTTTTACGGGTTAAATCCCATTTAAAATTGAAGGGCGGAGCGCCAGCTCCTGTTACGTCCAATCAAGCTCATATTTGGGATTTAGGCTCAGTATGCCCACCGGAACAAACCCCTGAATGCCCGCCAAAAAGTCATTTTTGTTACACTCTAATAAATATTCAACCCCTTTTCATTCGGCAGCTTGCAAATCAAAGCGTAAATTTGTTTTGAATTTAGCGGATGTTTGTTTAGTAAGAGGTATGTACTAGAGATATTAAGAAAATGAGGGCTCATTTTTATTAAGGAGTTCAAATCAGGTTTGTACTTATTTTAAAGGTAATTTTTATGATTGTTTAAATTATTTGCTTAGTATGATTATAATTTAGACTTCCTTCTGTGCTAGATAGTGTTAATTCCAGGTAAATATTATTGGTTACAATAATAATTGTTCAAATATTTTCTTACTCTTGCTTTTTGGAAGTAATTTCTCAAAAACTAAGTACTTTTATGATTTCAATTAGGCCTTTGCAAATATTTTTTGAAGTTTATGTCCCTCGGCTCTGACCAAACTTTGAAAAATATTTGCGACAGCCTTTATAATCTATAATAAGAGTTTTAAATTTTGAGCATCGTTTTATAAAATTTTCTTCTGATCTATGATGCCCAAATTTCCTGATTTAATTTGAAGTTAATTTGAAAAACTAACTTAATCCACCTATGTGGTTGATGCCTTCCTCACTTTTTACCAACAATGGATAATATGAGTGGTTTGGACACATACTTCAGCTATTTTTTTAGATCCAGAAACGTAAGTACACAGATATAACTTAAGTGGTAATAATTCGATATAGGGTTGCCAGTTCTTCATAAACTTAAAATATTTGCAACGGCCAATAACAAAAAAAAAAATAATGTTTTGCCCCAAAAATTAAAAATAAAAAGAAACTAACATTTTTTTTGTTCAAGGCAAAACAGCATCCATAAATGCCAAATATTTTTTTAAAGTTACATGCTATTTGAAAATAGAAAAAATATCAATAAAGGCTTCAAAAAAAAAAAAAAAATCTCATGTGCTACGGGTATTTCTAATCTGTGGTTCCAAATCTTCAAATCTGTAAAAAGCATAAAAGGGCCAAAATAATTGAAAACGTTGAAGTATACAAAATACAGTGTTTACAATCTATTCTACTCATTTTTATTTCTATGAAAATCAATATTTTTAAGCATACTTATTTTTAAAATTGAAAACATATCAAATTTACATTCAAAACGATTGAGTATTTGTAAATTTGGTTTTTTATGCAATGATTTCCAAAAATCCTTTAAACTCACGGATTTTCGCGGAAATTGTGGAATTTCTCAAATTTAACGCTATCCGCAAAATCGTGAAAAACACTACAGATTTGTAATCAGGGACCATTATTTGAATATGAATTCGGGAGTTCGGTATTAAGTACTGTCACTGTCTCAAACCAGGATATGCGAATAAACATAAAATCCAAATTGCTTTCTTTAAAAAAAAAAAAAGTATCTTAGCACCACCCAGTGACCATTTTGCAGAACAAAATATCGTTTTGCTCTACGACTGCGGGTAAGATAATGCCGCCCTCTTTTTTCCCCACATTCCTCCCCCTTCAGAATGCTTTCCATTCCAGAGCAAAAATAAAAAAGGCACTCGTGACAGAAAATTTGTCCTCCCTGCTTCTGTTGATACATCGTTGGGAGCAGAACATTCCACCGCTTAATGCATTTTTCATGTTCTCAAGATGCCACAGAAGCAGAAGTGGCCACCCTCTTCTGGGATGTTTAAATTTTTCTCCAGCCCAGCTCCCAGGCCCATAATTTCCGATTGCACACTTTGCTACCTTTACCTAGAGAGGTGCTGAACTTCTAGAACGAAAGGCCAGTTCTATACGACAACCGCAGAGAGCGAAGAGGTCGTATAAATTTCCCATCAGTTCTTCGTCAGTGCCATCATTTTCAGACGCTGCTACTTCCTCATTCCTCTATGGAGGGACTGGCCGGGAGATTCACGACAGTTTGGAGGCACATTCTTGTGGGGCGGTTACGATAAGCGTGCTCTGTTCTGGACAGCTGGAGCAAATGTTGGTGCAGATGTACACGGAACACACCTCCCTGCTGAATTGATTAGCCCGTAACAATGGCTAAATTATGAATCATACAATTAATTTGTCTAGGACCATCAAAGTTGAAGTCTCTTTTAATTAGCCGGAATTGGCTTGACCTTCACGTATTGTTGAAACAGCTCTTCTCATCTTCAGTGCCTTGGAAATAACTTAATCCTAGACGATAAAACGCCATCGTCAAACAAACATAAAACAACGCACTCTCTGGTTCATGATGTTCTGGATTAATTCCAATCCAAACGACTGTCGAAGCCTCCAAGCAAATCCCATCTGAGCTTTGTCTTGGAGCTGGAGGGAAGGCTAGAGATAAAAAACCAATCATATGTGTTGTCCCCACTTTGTGGTTGTGGACCCTCTGGCCATCAACGGCCCATCATCGGATTGCCAATTCACTCGGAAAATGACCCTTGCTCTCTGTGCGTTGGCCTTGCTTCGGAGGATGTTGCAGGATGTTTCAACCTCGCAGATTCTGCAGACAACAACAGACGGATTTAAATTTAATGAACTTGTTATTTCACCTCTCTTCACCAGAGTGGTATAGATTCGGTTTGGGGATCAGTTCGCAAACTACGTAACTGATGAAAAATTTAAGTTTTAAAAGTCCAAGTCCAAGTCCAAGTCCAAGTCCAAGTCCAAGTCCAAGTCCAAGTCCAAGTCCAAGTCCAAGTCCAAGTCCAAGACCAAATCCAAGTCCAAGTCCAAGTCCAAGTCCAAGTCCAAGTCCAAGTCCAAGTCCAAGTCCAAGTCCAAGTCCAAGTCCAAGTCCAAGTCCAAGTCCAAGTCCAAGTCCAAGTCCAAGTCCAAGTCCAAGTCCAAGTCCAAGTCCAAGTCCAAGTCCAAGTCCAAGTCCAAGTCCAAGTCCAAGTCCAAGTCCAAGTCCAAGTCCAAGTCCAAGTCCAAGTCCAAGTCCAAGTCCAAGTCCAAGTCCAAGTCCAAGTCCAAGTCCAAGTCCAAGTCCAAGTCCAAGTCCAAGTCCAAGTCCAAGTCCAAGTCCAAGTCCAAGTCCAAGTCCAAGTCCAAGTCCAAGTCCAAGTCCAAGTCCAAGTCCAAGTCCAAGTCCAAGTCCAAGTCCAAGTCCAAGTCCAAGTCCAAGTCCAAGTCCAAGTCCAAGTCCAAGTCCAAGTCCAAGTCCAAGTCCAAGTCCAAGTCCAAGTCCAAGTCCAAGTCCAAGTCCAAGTCCAAGTCCAAGTCCAAGTCCAAGTCCAAGTCCAAGTCCAAGTCCAAGTCCAAGTCCAAGTCCAAGTCCAAGTCGGGTTTTTTGTTTACTAAGTAGTTTTTAAACGCCCCCTTCACCCCTGAAGTAGTGGTGATTGCAAAACAGAGGTGGAACTTGTTCTCGTTTCCAGCTCCGGGAGGTGTTTATCGTCTTCGTTTGACGTTGTTGTTTGTTCCCTCCCAATGCGTGTGTCGTTCCTCTGCTCTATGAGGTGGTGCTGGATTTGCAACTTGTAGTGGCCCAGAGGGCATAGACCGGACAGCACATAATAAAATTGAAATGTAATTGAATATTGCACACCGAGACAGAGGTTCATCCCCTCACGCACATGTTTGTGGATGGTTTCGTTTCACTCATGTATATCGATCGTTTTGATTGGTTTGGTGCAAAGCCTATTGAACTGGTTGTGGGGTTTCTAAAGGGTGATATAAAAATCATATTTCGAACAAATTTCAAAAAGATAGGGATATATTTTAAAGACACTCTAAAGCATTTGATTCAGTAAAAAAAATAAAATTTTGAGTTGCCTAGGATAAAGAACTTCTCAAAAAAACTGCTAATGTCCAAGTCATGATGTGAGAAACTCCGACTGCCATTTAGTAACTGTACTAATGGGACAACTCCTCCCTAAGAAACATTAACCTTTCTTCCGTCTTCTGCAAAATTCTGCTCGAAAGTGTTTCGCCGGCAGCAAAAACCTCCCCCGAGAAACTTATAATCTTTTTAAAACAGAGCAGACGAGGAAGTTTATAACTTTGGTAGACAGTGTGAGGGCAGTAGATGCAGCTGTGTTACAACGAGTGACAGTAATGATGCCGTTTGGGAATATTAGCTGCTAAAAGTTGAGTGCAAAAAAGTTGGACAGGGAATTGCAGCAAGGCCATATTTTATCGAGTTGAGAAAGCATACTTTGGGAATCCATAGTTCTTGTACTCACTAGAGAAGCTACAAGATCTAATAAGAAGTTATAGCATTTCGTCGTTGGCGTGCTATCTTGTCGCACGTGCATTTTGTGCCTAACGTCATTTTGTGAAGCTCTCAATGCCTCACCGTTTGACCTTGACAGATAACCCACAATTTGATATCAATTCTGAGATATTAAATAAAAAAAAATCGAAAAAAAGAAGTGAGCAATTCCCTACCAAACCCGGAAATTTTACTAATATTTTTTGATTTTGCTCAAACTTTGTGGGGGCCTTCTCTATGACCATAGAAGTAATTTTGTGTCATTGGTTCACCAATTAAAGTCTCCATACAATTTTGGCCGCTGTCCATACAAAAATGGTACGTAAATATTCGAAAATCTTTAACTTTTCAAGGTTTTTTTTGATTGATTTGGTGTCTTCGGTAAAGTTGTGGGTATTGAAAAGGACTTTTAAAAAAAATATAGGAACACGGATTTTTTTTTGATTTTTCAACTAATTTGCTTCATAAAAATTATATTTCACAAAATCCGTATTTTGCAATTTTAGATTTTTTTATTCGTTTTAGGGGACAAAAACTCGCATCTTTTAAGAAATTAAGAAGTATGGACCAAAATTTTGCCGACAAAATCTTGTACTTACAATTTTTTCCTCATTTTTTTTTAAATGTAAAATATTTCGCATTCGAAAAGTACTTTTTTTTTTTAATTAAGTGCATTGTTTTCAAAATATAGGAGCGGCCGTGGCTGACTGGTTACGGTGTTCACTTTGTAAGCGAATGGTTCTGGGTTTGATTCCCATCTGCTTCCAACGAGAAAGTTAAAAACATAGAAATTTGAAATGATGAATTGGTAATTCTTTACCAACTCACACGACATCGGGAAAAGTTTCCCGCCCCTCTCCGATTTGCGTGAAACGTTGTCCTAAGATGTAACTTTTGTCCCTGATCACGAATCCTAGGTCCGTTTTTTGATATCTCGTGATGGAGGGACGGTACGACTCCCTCCATTTTTAACATGCGAAAAAAGAGGTATTTTTTCAATAATTTGAGGCCTGAAACGGTGATGAGATAGAAATTTGGTGTCAAAGAGACTTTTATGTAAAATTGTACGCACGTATTTTTCATTGAAAAAAACACTTATAAAGTTTAAAAAACTCTTCCATTTTCTATACTCAACTGTAAAACTTTTTGGAACATGTTATTTTAAGGGAAATTTAAAGTACAACCCAGAAGGGTATTTTTTTTCATTTAAAACAAAATTATTCATTTTAAAATTTCGTGTTTTTTCTAACTTTGCATGTTTTTTAAATGTAACAATGTTCTACAAAGTTGTAGAGCAGACAATTACAAAAATTAGAAACATAAGGGGTTATCGCGATACGAAAAAAAGTTAAAATGAAAAATTATGTTATAAATGAAAAAATTACCCTTCTGGGCCAATGTAGATTTGAAAAGTACAATAGTTTTCCCTCAAAATGACATGTTTCAATTTTTTTTACAGTTGAGTAACGGAAAATGGCAGAGTTTTGAAAACTTTTTTAGTGTTTTTTCGATGAAAAATTCGTTTTTTAGGAATTCTCAAATCGTGCGTCCAATTTTTCATAAAAGTTCCCTTGACACCAATTTTCTATCCCATCACCGTTTCGGGCTGCAAATTATTTTTGTTGAATTCTAATTTAATTTTGTTTAAATTTAGGAACACATCTAGGATATTCCAATGTTTTTATTTCTTTTATCAATTAAGGCTTGAAATCAAGCAACATAAATTTGTATATCATACTGTATAGAAATCAACATTGAATAAGTTTCATTTTAACGATCTTTTTTAATGTTTTGTTGGAAATTTGCATAGGTTTATTTTTGTCTTATAAAATCTGCTTGTATTGAAATGAAAATACTTTACAGTTTATTGTGAAGTGGGAAAACATATTTTTATGAATAATGCGTTTCACCCATGACTATTTTTGTTTCAGAAGAAAAAGTAAATTTGTAAATAATGTACAGAAAGCCCATAAACCACTCTTGGACAAACCACAGCTGCTGCTGCGACGCGAATAGCTTCTAACGAGATGATGGCGACCAGGGGCGCCGACTAGTCCAAAATGTTGGGGGGGCACGGTTGTTTTCCGAAATCGATAGGTAAGAGTGGCGATTAGATGTTAAAGTTTCTTATATATCACGAATTTTAAAAATTTTATTACGATGTGATACGATTTTTTTTCATCCGGAATCATTTTATTAATATTTTTTTTATTAAAACGTGATTAGAATGTTAATTGGGGGGATTTTTTTATATGTTTGGAAGGCGAATTCCTTCTCATTGGCATATTCTCACTTATTTTCTAGAAGTAACAGTCAATAATAAAAATAATCAGATATTTAGAAATTTAACAATACAAATCTTGAGTTTTTTTTTTTGATAAGGTCCAATAAGCTATTGTCTTCCATATGTTTATAGGACCTATTCAAAAAAAACTCTGGAAATATTCTAAAAATAAAAACAAAGGAAAAGCAAAAATTAAGAATTTCATAAATTTAAAAATACAAATACACATTTAAAATAACATCCATTTTTCAAATCTGCAATTTGCAAAAAATAACAGATACACAAAATTCAATATTCCAAAATTTAAAAAAAATAAATAGAATAAAAATATTCTAGGGTTGAAAAAAATGTTAAGAAATCAAAAGCAGAAATCCAGACATTTAAACAATGAGAAATTTAGAAATAACAATAAAATTCAATGTTTAAAAAATCGAAAATTTTAAAATTATTACATGAATTAATTTTTTTAAGGATTTAAGAATTTAAGAATTTAAGAATTTAAGAATTTAAGAATTTAAGAATTTAAGAATTTAAGAATTTAAGAATTTAAGAATTTAAGAATTTAAGAATTTAAGAATTTAAGAATTTAAGAATTTAAGAATTTAAGAATTTAAGAATTTAAGAATTTAAGAATTTAAGAATTTAAGAATTTAAGAATTTAAGAATTTAAGAATTTAAGAATTTAAGAATTTAAGAATTTAAGAATTTAAGAATTTAAGAATTTAAGAATTTAAGAATTTAAGAATTTAAGAATTTAAGAATTTAAGAATTTAAGAATTTAAGAATTTAAGAATTTAAGAATTTAAGAATTTAAGAATTTAAGAATTTAAGAATTTAAGAATTTAAGATTCCAAGAATTTAAGAATTTAAGAATTTAAGAATTTAAGAATTTAAGAATTTAAGAATTTAAGAATTAAGAATTTAAGAATTTAAGAATTAAGAATTTAAGAATTTAAGAATTTAAGAATTTAAGAATTTAAGAATTTAAGAATTTAAGAATTTAAGAATTTAAGAATTTAAGAATTTAAGAATTTAAGAATTTAAGAATTTAAGAATTTAAGAATTTAAGAATTTAAGAATTTAAGAATTTAAGAATTTAAGAATTTAAGAATTTAAGAATTTAAGAATTTAAGAATTTAAGAATTTAAGAATTTAAGAATTTAAGAATTTAAGAATTTAAGAATTTAAGAATTTAAGAATTTAAGAATTTAAGAATTTAAGAATTTAAGAATTTAAGAATTTAAGAATTTAAGAATTTAAGAATTTAAGAATTTAAGAATTAAGAATTTAAGAATTTAAGAATTTAAGAATTTAAGAATTTAAGAATTTAAGAATTTAAGAATTTAAGAATTTAAGAATTTAAGAATTTAAGAATTTAAGAATTTAAGAATTTAAGAATTTAAGAATTTAAGAATTTAAGAATTTAGAATTTAAGAATTTAAGAATTTAAGAATTTAAGAATTTAAGAATTTAAGAATTTAAGAATTTAAGAATTTAAGAATTTAAATTTAAGAATTTAAGAATTTAAGAATTTAAGAATTTAAGAATTTAAGAATTTAAGAATTTAAGAATTTAAGAATTTAAGAATTTAAGAATTTAAGAATTTAAGAATTTAAGAACTTAAGAACCAAGAATTTAAGAATTTAAGAATTTAAGAATTTAGAATTTAAGAATTTAAGAATTAAGAATTTAAGAATTTAAGAATTAAGAATTTAAGAATTTAAGAATTTAAGAATTTAAGAATTTAGAACTAAGAATTTAAGAATTTAAGAATTTAAGAATTTAAGAATTTAAGAATTTAAGAATTAAGAATTTAAGAATTTAAGAATTTAAGAATTTAAGAACTAAGAATTTAAGAATTTAAGAATTTAAGAATTTAAGAATTTAAGAATTTAAGAATTTAAGAATTTAAGAATAAGAATTTAAGAATTTAAGAATTTAAGAATTTAAGAATTTAAGAATTTAAGAATTTAAGAATTTAAGAATTTAAGAATTTAAGAATTTAAGAATTTAAGAATTTAAGAATTTAAGAATTTAAGAATTTAAGAATTTAAGAATTTAAGAATTTAAGAATTTAAGAATTTAAGAATTTAAGAATTTAAGAATTTAAGAATTTAAGAATTTAAGAATTTAAGAATTTAAGAATTTAAGAATTTAAGAATTAAGAATTTAAGAATTTAAGAATTTAAGAATCCAAGAATTTAAGAATTTAAGAATTTAAGAATTTAAGAATTTAAGAATTTAAGAATTTAAGAATTTAAGAATTTAAGAATTTAAGAATTTAAGAATTTAAGAATTTAAGAATTTAAGAATTTAAGAATTTAAGAATTAAGAATTTAAGAATTTAAGAATTAAGAATTTAAGAATTTAAGAATTTAAGAATTTAAGAATTTAAGAATTTAAGAATTTAAGAATTTAAGAATTTAAGAATTTAAGAATTTAAGAATTTAAGAATTTAAGAATTTAAGAATTTAAGAATTTAAGAATTTAAGAATTTAAGAATTTAAGAATTTAAGAATTTAAGAATTTAAGAATTTAAGAATTTAAGAATTTAAGAATTTAAGAATTTAAGAATTCAAGAATTTAAGAATTTAAGAATTTAAGAATTTAAGAATTTAAGAATTTAAGAATTTAAGAATTTAAGAATTTAAGAATTTAAGAATTTAAGAATTTAAGAATTTAAGAATTTAAGAATTTAAGAATTTAAGAATTTAAGAATTTAAGAATTTAAGAATTTAAGAATTAAGAATTTAAGAATTTAAGAATTTAAGAATTTAAGAATTTAAGAATTTAAGAATTTAAGAATTTAAGAATTTAAGAATTTAAGAATTTAAGAATTTAAGAATTTAAGAATTTAAGAATTTAAGAATTTAAGAATTTAGAATTTAAGAATTTAAGAATTTAAGAATTTAAGAATTTAAGAATTAAGAATTTAAGAATTTAAGAATTTAAGAACTTAAGAATTTAAGAATTTAAGAATTTAAGAATTTAAGAATTTAAGAATTTAAGAATTTAAGAATTTAAGAATTTAAGAATTTAAGAATTTAAGAATTTAAGAATTTAAGAATTTAAGAATTTAAGAATTTAAGAATTTAGAATTAAGAATTTAAGAATTTAAGAATTTAAGAATTTAAGAATTTAAGAATTTAAGAATTTAAGAATTTAAGAATTTAAGAATTTAAGAATTTAAGAATTTAGAATTTAGAATTTAAGAATTTAAGAATTTAAGAATTTAAGAATTTAAGAATTTAAGAATTTAAGAATTTAAGAATTTAAGAATTTAAGAATTTAAGAATTTAAGAATTTAAGAATTTAAGAATTTAAGAATTTAAGAATTTAAGAATTTAAGAATTTAAGAATTTAAGAATTTAAGAATTTAAGAATTTAGAATTTAAGAATTTAAGAATTTAAGAATTTAAGAATTTAAGAATTTAAGAATTTAAGAATTTAGAATTTAAGAATTTAAGAATTTAAGAATTTAAGAATTTAAGAATTTAAGAATTTAAGAATTTAAGAATTTAAGAATTTAAGAATTTAAGAATTTAAGAATTTAAGAATTCAAGAATTTAAGAATTTAAGAATTTAAGAATTTAAGAATTTAAGAATTTAAGAATTTAAATTTAAGAATTTAAGAATTTAAGAATTTAAGAATTTAAGAATTTAAGAATTTAAGAATTTAAGAATTTAAGAATTTAAGAATTTAAGAATTTAAATTTAAGAATTTAAGAATTTAAGAATTTAAGAATTTAAGAATTTAAGAATTTAGAATTTAAGAATTTAAGAATTTAAGAATTTAAGAATTTAAGAATTTAAGAATTTAAGAATTTAAGAATTTAAGAATTTAAGAATTTAAGAATTTAAGAATTTAAGAATTTAGAATTTAAGAATTTAAGAATTTAAGAATTTAAGAATTTAAGAATTTAAGAATTTAAGAATTTAAGAATTTAAGAATTTAAGAATTTAAGAATTTAAGAATTTAAGAATTTAAGAATTTAAGAATTTAAGAATTTAAGAATTTAAGAATTTAAGAATTTAAGAATTTAAGAATTTAAGAATTTAAGAATTTAAGAATTTAAGAATTTAAGAATTTAAGAATTTAAGAATTTAAGAATTTAAGAATTTAAGAATTTAAGAATTTAAGAATTTAAGAATTTAAGAATTTAAGAATTTAAGAATTTAAGAATTTAAGAATTTAAGAATTTAAGAATTTAAGAATTTAAGAATTTAAGAATTTAAGAATTTAAGAATTTAAGAATTTAAGAATTTAAGAATTTAAGAATTTAAGAATTTAAGAATTTAAGAATTTAAGAATTTAAGAATTTAAGAATTTAAGAATTTAAGAATTTAAGAATTTAAGAATTTAGAATTTAAGAATTTAAGAATTTAAGAATTTAAGAATTTAAGAATTTAAGAATTTAAGAATTTAAGAATTTAAGAATTTAAGAATTTAAGAATTTAAGAATTTAAGAATTTAAGAATTTAAGAATTTAAGAATTTAAGAATTTAAGAATTTAAGAATTTAAGAATTTAAGAATTTAAGAATTTAAGAATTTAAGAATTTAAGAATTTAAGAATTTAAGAATTAAGAATTCAAGAATTCAAGAATTTAAGAATTTAAGAATTTAAGAATTTAAGAATTTAAGAATTTAAGAATTTAAGAATTTAAGAATTTAAGAATTAAGAATTCAAGAATTTAAGAATTTAAGAATTTAAGAATTTAAGAATTTAAGAATTTAAGAATTTAAGAATTTAAGAATTTAAGAATTTAAGAATTTAAGAATTTAAGAATTTAAGAATTTAAGAATTTAAGAATTTAAGAATTTAAGAATTTAAGAATTTAAGAATTTAAGAATTTAAGAATTTAAGAATTTAAGAATTTAAGAATTTAAGAATTTAAGAATTTAAGAATTTAAGAATTTAAGAATTTAAGAATTTAAGAATTTAAGAATTTAAGAATTTAAGAATTTAAGAATTTAAGAATTTAAGAATTAAGAATTAAGAATTTAAGAATTTAAGAATTTAAGAATTTAAGAATTTAAGAATTTAAGAATTTAAGAATTTAAGAATTTAAGAATTTAAGAATTTAAGAATTTAAGAATTTAAGAATTTAAGAATTTAAGAATTTAAGAATTTAAGAATTTAAGAATTTAAGAATTTAAGAATTTAAGAATTTAAGAATTTAAGAATTTAAGAATTTAAGAATTTAAGAATTTAAGAATTTAAGAATTTAAGAATTTAAGAATTTAAGAATTTAAGAATTTAAGAATTTAAGAATTTAAGAATTTAAGAATTAAGAATTTAAGAATTTAAGAATTTAAGAATTTAAGAATTTAAGAATTTAAGAATTTAAGAATTTAAGAATTTAAGAATTTAAGAATTTAGAATTTAAGAATTTAAGAATTTAAGAATTTAAGAATTTAAGAATTTAAGAATTTAAGAATTTAAGAATTTAAGAATTTAAGAATTTAAGAATTTAAGAATTTAAGAATTTAAGAATTTAAGAATTTAAGAATTTAAGAATTTAAGAATTTAAGAATTTAAGAATTTAAGAATTTAAGAATTTAAGAATTTAAGAATTTAAGAATTTAAGAATTTAAGAATTTAAGAATTTAAGAATTTAAGAATTTAAGAATTTAAGAATTTAAGAATTTAAGAATTTAAGAATTTAAGAATTTAAGAATTTAAGAATTTAGAATTTAAGAATTTAAGAATTTAAGAATTTAAGAATTTAAGAATTTAAGAATTTAAGAATTTAAGAATTTAAGAATTTAAGAATTTAAGAATTTAAGAATTTAAGAATTTAAGAATTTAAGAATTTAAGAATTTAAGAATTTAAGAATTTAAGAATTTAAGAATTTAAGAATTTAAGAATTTAAGAATTTAAGAATTTAAGAATTTAAGAATTTAAGAATTTAAGAATTTAAGAATTTAAGAATTTAAGAATTTAAGAATTTAAGAATTTAAGAATTAAGAATTTAAGAATTTAAGAATTTAAGAATTTAAGAATTTAAGAATTTAAGAATTTAAGAATTTAAGAATTTAAGAATTTAAGAATTTAAGAATTTAAGAATTTAAGAATTTAAGAATTTAAGAATTAAGAATTTAAGAATTTAAGAATTTAAGAATTTAAGAATTAAGAATTTAAGAATTTAAGAATTTAAGAATTTAAGAATTTAAGAATTTAAGAATTTAAGAATTTAAGAATTTAAGAATTTAAGAATTTAAGAATTTAAGAATTTAAGAATTTAAGAATTTAAGAATTTAAGAATTTAAGAATTTAAGAATTTAAGAATTTAAGAATTTAAGAATTTAAGAATTTAAGAATTTAAGAATTTAAGAATTTAAGAATTTAAGAATTTAAGAATTTAAGAATTTAAGAATTTAAGAATTTAAGAATTTAAGAATTTAAGAATTTAAGAATTTAAGAATTTAAGAATTTAAGAATTTAAGAATTTAAGAATTTAAGAATTTAAGAATTTAAGAATTTAAGAATTTAAGAATTTAAGAATTTAAGAATTTAAGAATTTAAGAATTTAAGAATTTAAGAATTTAAGAATTTAAGAATTTAAGAATTTAAGAATTTAAGAATTTAAGAATTTAAGAATTTAAGAATTTAGAATTTAGAATTTAAGAATTTAAGAATTTAAGAATTTAAGAATTTAAGAATTTAAGAATTTAAGAATTTAAGAATTTAAGAATTTAAGAATTTAAGAATTTAAGAATTTAAGAATTTAAGAATTTAAGAATTTAAGAATTTAAGAATTTAAGAATTTAAGAATTTAAGAATTTAAGAATTTAAGAATTTAAGAATTTAAGAATTTAAATTTAAGAATTTTAGAATTTAAAATTTTAAAGAATTTTAGAATTTTAGAATTTTAAATTTTAGAATTTTAGAATTTTAAATTTTAGAATTTTAGAATTTTAGAATTTTAGAATTTTAGAATTTTAGAATTTTAGAATTTTAGAATTTTAGAATTTTAGAATTTTAGAATTTTAGAATTTTAGAATTTTAGAATTTTAGAATTTAGAATTTTAGAATTTTAGAATTTTAGAATTTTAGAATTTTAGAATTTTAGAATTTAGAATTTTAGAATTTTAGAATTTTAGAATTTAGAATTTTAGAATTTTAGAATTTTAGAATTTTAGAATTTTAGAATTTCAGAATTTTAGAATTTTAGAATTTTAGAATTTTAGAATTTTAGAATTTTAGAATTTTAGAATTTTAGAATTTTAGAATTTTAGAATTTTAGAATTTTAGAATTTAGAATTTTAGAATTTTAGAATTTTAGAATTTTAGAATTTTAGAATTTTAGAATTTTAGAATTTTAGAATTTTAGAATTTTAGAATTTTAGAATTTTAGAATTTTAGAATTTTAGAATTTTAGAATTTTAGAATTTTAGAATTTTAGAATTTTAGAATTTTAGAATTTTAGAATTTTAGAATTTTAGAATTTTAGAATTTTAGAATTTTAGAATTTTAGAATTTTAGAATTTTAGAATTTTAGAATTTTAGAATTTTAGAATTTTAGAATTTTAGAATTTTAGAATTCTAGAATTTTAGAATTTTAGAATTTTAGAATTTTAGAATTTTAGAATTTTAGAATTTCAGAATTTTAGAATTTTAGAATTTTAGAATTTTAGAATTTAAGAATTTTAGAATTTTAGAATTTTAGAATTTTAGAATTTTAGAATTTTAGAATTTTAGAATTTTAGAATTTTAGAATTTTAGAATTCTAGAATTTTAGAATTTTAGAATTTTAGAATTTTAGAATTTTAGTATTTAAGAATTTTAGAATTTTAGAATTTTAGAATTTTAGAATTTTAGTATTTAAGAATACGACCAAAATCGTTTTAAAATGGATTTCCAATACTCAATAATGCTGATTTCCTGAAAATGTTCTATTTTTAGTATTATTCTCTACTCCCTGATTTTTTGGCATATTTTTTGAGGGTGCATCATAAATTGCTTGTTTTTTAAGATTATAATGTGGAATTGTCTCAGATAAGGTTTTAATTTGTCGGTTTCTGAGTAAAGCGGTGTGCTAGTTTTCAAAAATTTAGTTTTTTTGAAACAATTGTATTTTTTGGCTACAATTGGTAAAGAACTGTTAACGGTTAACAAATGTATTTGAAATCTTTTCAAATCCTTTCTAAAATTACCCAAAAAAATATCGAATTTATCAGCATTTTTGTAGATGTAAAGCTGTCAACAAATTACCACTTTGAAAAGTGTTTCAGCTTATATTCGCTAAATCCTGATCTACAATGGCAAATTGCAGAATGTTGCGCTTGAAAACTTGATGATTGTTTTCCCAAGAGTTTGCGTAAGTGTGATTGTAGATGAAGTGCTTTGGGAAAAATACATTGGTTTTGTTTTTGGAACAACATGCACAGATAGAAATCTTATGAGCAAATCCGTAAAATCTATGTTGACGACATCTCTCAAATCATTCACCGATGCCTCTGTGCTCTTGTACTAAGCTTACTGATTTTCCTAGAGAGCACAGTGGTATAGATAAAACGTTGTCGATTTAGAAAAATAATGCATCTAAATCCAGAAAATTGATAACGATTTTGTTCAAAAATTTCAGCGATTTCGAAAACAACAAATGTTTTTCAACTATTTTACGGATTCGCTTACAAGAATTCTATCCGTGTGTACAAACAATGTTCCATTTAAGTTTTAGATATTATTTTCAATTATTTCCTTTTTTTATATTTGATATAAGTATACTTTTCTTCCAAAATTTTCTGGGGGGGCACAATGTATGGGCTGCCCCCCAGCCAAATTTTAGGGGGGGCAAAAAGTACCGTGCCCCCCCAGAGTCGGCGCCCCTGATGGCGACGTTAAGTTGACACTGGTAAGTGTACTAGCCGGCGGGGGGAAAACGCACACCCCATGCTCTGCTAGTGAAAAGTGAAAAGTTGTTTTCCCCTCCCCATCCTCCTGCCTTCAGGGGAGGGTAAACTGTTTTGCGGGGGCGGTTTGTTGTCGCGATAACAAGTTGATTGTCTCCCGCGAGAGAGCATGAATATTGCGTTTGTTTGTTTTCGTGGCCTGTGGGAGATGTCGAGTTTGGTGGTGGCGGAAACAATGGAGTTTGCCTAATTGCCCTGAGATATTTGCGTTTTGTTGATGGCAACAGACGATAACAGTGTCAGTCGTTGCTTACTCCCCCATTCAAAAGAAAGTGGGAGGATTATGTTTGACAACATAAATTTATTTCTCTTTTCATGGACTCTATAAAATACACAATAAACAAAGCAATCAACTTTTGGGTGATAATTTGTTCATATTTCTTGAAATGGATTATTCAACAAAACCAACAGGGGTTTGTTATTGCGTGAGACAAATTTTGAATGCTTTCTCGGATAACACTTGTTTTTATCAATATCAACCATTTTTGGTTGTATCTCACAGATATGGGAAATTATTTAACAAGCTTAAACGACAATTCAAACAAACTGTAATTCCGTGTTGAAACTGCTTGCTTTTAAAGGTTTAAAAGTATAACCGAACTTCTGTAACTCATTGCATCAACTACTGTTTTGTACTCCAATTGAGCTCGTTATGCGTTTTAGAAGTTGTAAAAAAATGTTTTACCTTCTGAAAACTGAACCTGTTAAGTTTTTGACCTTATTTGTGCTTGCAATTTTACACCACATTTTCTCAAACCATCATTCACCTGTTTCACTTAACCCTTTCGAGCCTGATGGGTCATATATGACCCAAAAATCAAAACTTTCAAATGTAGCCTATAAATTTTGTATGGTCCTCAGGATCATTTTCCTATCATCAACCAAAAAAATTTTTTTTTTGAAAATTCAGGCTTGAAAGGGTTAATATATTCATTTCAAGCGTTATCCAATCACTACTTAAGTCAGCTGACACCGTGTTCGAATGTCCCAAAACGTGTTCTGACGCGGCCGTCCGAAACCGATAATGTTCCTCTTTCACGCTCAATTTACATCACGCGCCAGCAGCCGGTTGTCGAGCCGGCAATCATCTAACACCAATAATTGCTGCTGATATGATGCTGTAGTAGTGCTGCCATTGACTGGGTTGGTTGTAGTTCCAAACACGGCCGTAGGCATGCACACACCGGACTTGGCACTCATTTCGTCCAAGCTAGGCTGAGCCTGACTTGAAGGCCTTGAAAATTTGCCACCACAAACCGGAGCCACCGAGCTGAAGCACTGGAAGCCATCGCCGGAGAGGGCTCTCCTCTACGTGTGTGAAACAGGTCTGTTTGAGGAAAAAAAGAGCGCTAAACTTGTTTGGAAACAGGTTAACATTTAAATGTATAAAAATAAATCTCAAAACAAAAAAAAAAGAGTAAGCAACAGAGAGTGTGGTGTGAGTACACGATTTGTTGTCATTGTGGTTTTATCTTGTCTTAATTTGATGATATTGATAAATAAAAAGGAATGCAGTTTGTGGATCCATCTTAAAAACTTGGAAACCAATTAGCCGAACTTAACTTTTTTTATTGCAAATTAGAAAATGACAGTTCATAGGTTCTACATAAATTTTGTTATCTCGCCTTAGAATAAGAGATGTCGACCTTCCAGAGTTTTACTGTACAATACAACTACGATGGTTTGACACCGATTGTTGTCCAACCACCGGGGTTAAATTTGACACCTCTTTTGCAAACACACACACACAACCATACGATTATTTTGATAGCATGAATGAGCGCCGTGTAAAAAGTGTCATTTCGTCACTTTTTAGTTTGACTTTGTCAAACCAATAGGGAACATCCTAAAAATTTACAAACTGAAACGTTCTAAACAATTAGATGTATAGTTTACTTTATTTTCACTGAGACGTCAACATTTTTCGATTCAAAATGTGACAAGCTAGCACAACGGTGACAAATGTATATTATATTATTCACACACTTTCGGGCTCAAAGTGGCGTCTTGTTTTTGATTTGTATTGTTTGTGGTTGCTGCTGGTTCTGCTCATGTGTGATGATGAGACACGATTTTGCCTGGAGCTTGCGACGACTGTCCTCTCCGCTGTTGGACGTTCAACAAACTCTCAGAGCTATCGGTTGTAGGACTCGGTTATGTGTCTGTCTGATGACTGCAGCAGCCTCAATCATGACTGATTTCTGCTGCATCCGGGTGATGGTAGTTGTGAATTGGGTAAATTATCATTTATTTGGTAAATATTTGCATTCTAGATTGAACTCTTTTTTCGTATTTTCTCTATTTTTTCAATGAATCAGGTAAAACATAATTGCGTGAAAAATCCACTATTCTCAAACAATTTCTCACCTTTAAAATTGCAGACACAAAAAGTATGTCTTAAAATGCAGTTTGAATGGTGCTGGCAGCTGCAAGGTGTCTGCCAAGTGCATCTCCTCAAACTTGTTTCTCTTGAGGTGCACACCAGTGCAAAATTGCGTAACGGCACGTATTAGTGTCGATTGGATCACAAATTAACCATGTTAGTGAGGATCACGAGTTGATTCGACTCACATGCAACATTGAGTGTCTGGTGTAGGGAACTTGTATCGCTTATTTGCTGATAATAATGATCTAATGAAAAATAATCTAGCAAAGTGGACTAACGTCATGATTCGAGATCTGGACACTTAGTAGCATATCATTTTTGATGTAGAAATATCATCATAATATAAACAATCAATTTTAAGAGGACTTCTAGAAATCTGAAATTTTCTCCAATTTCTTTTTGATAATAATAGCAAAATTGGCTGCTGAAATATAGCTTTGCAAAAACAAAATTAGGAAATAATAATCTTTTGAAGAAAAACCTATTTTGCCTCCATTTTTCAATTTACGATATCTTGGAAATTACATAATTCCCCCGTAGGTATATTATTCTTTTTTTCAATGACAAAGATTGAATCTCTAGTGAAATGTTCATATCTTTTTGAAAATATTTTCAGAATCTTAAAATTACGCCAAGCTTAAATCCTTTTGTAATGGCCATGATATTTTGAGAAAAATCCTATAAATTTGTCTGGTTGAATAATTCTGAATAAGAAGAAAGAAGGGTTATTTTCTGCAAACTCACTTGAAATAGGAAAAAGTTACCCTAACTCCTCTTCGGTTTGTGTGAAACTTTGTCCTGAGGGGTAAGTTTGTTCCCTTATCACGAATCTTAGGTCTATTTTTCGACATCTCGTGACGTAGGAGCTGTACGACCTCATTCATTTTCATTTTTACGTTTTCTGTGATTTTTTAGCTCGAAACCGTTATCTGGTGTCAAATAGACTTTTGAATAAAGCAAGACGCCCGATTTGACGGTGACCTAAAAATTCAGAAGAAACGTATTTTTTAATCAAAATCGTTATTATTTCCCATTAATCAATTGTAAAAAATTGAGGGACATGTCTTTTTGTGAAAAATATCATGTCCGAATTAAATCGAATCCAACGCCCAAGGCTCCAAAAAAGTTGGAACGGTAACTTCAACTCGCTGGTTCTCAGGCATAACTCACCCAATCAAGATGATTCTTCTTTCCAGTGATTTGTTAGGATGTCTAGATGATTCTAGAACTTTGCAGAACTTAATTTGATCAAATCTGTATTTTATGCGATCAAAAACATCGTTCCAACTTTTTTTTTCTCGTGTAAAAAAAAATTCGCCAAAAATTCCGCGGAGGCAGTCATTTTAAAAAAGGTGGAACGATGTTTTCGGTCGCAGAAATTACAGATTTGTTCAAATCAAGTTCTGCAAACTTTTAGGATCATCTAGACATTCTTACAAATCACTGGAAACAAGAATCGTCCCGATTGGTTGAGTAATGCCTGAGAACCAGCGAGTTGAAGTTACCGTTCCAACTTTTTTGGGAGGCTTGGGCGTCCGTGTAAGTTGGACATGCGTTGGGCGTTCCAGTGTTAAATTACCCAGATTGTTATTTTTTCATTTTGAACTATTTCTTTCCTTTTAAAATTACGTGTTTTTGGAACATTGCAGAGTTAGTTTATTGAACAAAGTTATAGAGCAGACGAAATTTAAAAAAAGATGTGAAAAAATATGAGAGGTTTGCATGTATTCATCACGAGTTATTAGAATGTTATGAAAAAGTTTTTTTAAATTGATCAGTTTTTCAAAACTCAATCTTTTGGATGTATTTGTTTAAAGTTTAGTAAATTCTGCATGAGAATGACCTTTTTGACGTTTGCTGTGGTTCGAACATTGCTATATTGAGAGGATACAGACTAAACTAATACTAAAGTTATGAAATTTGATAATGATCCTGTTTGTTCTGTACAAACTTGAATAACTATCACAGTTATAAGAGATTTGCAACGATCATAAAATTGTCCATAAAAATGATTAGTGTTCGATGTTCGTTACATTTGGACACGGAAATGGTCTATTTTTAAAACTGTAATTGAACCTTTTTTTCAAAATATTGGTTTTTCGAATTTTGGTTACGATTCGATACAATGAAATATTTCAGGAATTAATTTGATTAATTTTATTAATATCTGAATTATTTCAGTTAAAACTTATTTCTTCTTTTAAAACCAGTAGATCTCGTTGTATATTGTTGAGCCCTTCTAGACACTTTTAGAGCTTGTGAAAATGAACATATTTATTTAGAAAAAATAATTTTGATTAATTCTATCGAAAGTTATTAGTAAAAAACGATTCTAAAATACTGATTTTCAAATGTAGATTGAATAAGTTAAAAAAAACCTGACTGATATTTATTCTCAGCAAATATACTTATAGACGTGAACTTTCAAACGCTTCCAAAAGAGAAGTCGAACTCCATCACCTATATGAGATACAGTACCATTCCGTTTTTGGCAACAATTTCATCTAATATTCCCGATTTTGGTATCACCCAAATTAATTTGATATTTTAGTTGCGTAATACTGTCAAAACGTAAATTAATTAGTTATTACTCAGAATATAATTATTTTTAGTGCAAATAATATCTTTTATCATACATTCATCTTTCATCATACGTACCTACAGCAAAGTTACTCAGAATGGCGTTCCCTACAACTTTTCTCGAGACACCGAAGCGCTATCTCGTCATTCCGCAAAAAACAAAAAATTAACGACCCTAAAGTTTTGACCGCAAACCATTTCTGATTGCCTAAAATAAAACATTATCAAGATTAAAAATCAAAAGTCCTTTGAATAAAAATTGTATTAGAATCCCAATACAAAATTGAAAGTTTTTAATTTTCGAAATATTTCAATGGTCCCATTCAAAAAACTGCTGAGATAATTATTTCTTTAAAAAAATACTTTGAAATAGAAAATTGTTGAACAATTTTGAAATCTGACTCACTCAACGTTCGTTTAATTCATTATAGTCCCAGAATCAACCTAAATTGCAGTAGATCTCAACTCCAACCGGTATTGTGTCGTAACCGTCGTACCCGTTTTTCTTCTGTTTTTGGACACGATCCCTATCTCCGGAGAAATTCCGGTTCACGTGGCTTAATTTGCAACAATTACCATGCAAGAAGAGAACCCGGCGGGCAACGTCATACATCACCGGGAATTAGTTTGTTTTTTTTTTTAGTATTTTTTCGCTATCTTCAAAGTTAATCGAGACCTCTGGGCAAGATCTGGCGGGGCCTGGCAAGAAATACAAAAGTTAAACATGAAACCAGTCGCCACGAGTCGTGAATGCGTGAGAAAGTTTTGTGCTTTTTGTGTACACAATGAACCCCTGCGTGAAGCCATAAAACACAACTTGAGCAACTGTAAGCATAAAGGTGAATGAATGGAAAAGTGCACTTAGTTGGAATAATCAGCCAACTTATAAAGCAATAAACACATAGAAAAGTCAATTAAATTATAATACTAATTTGCAAAAAAAACCTGAAACAAATCAATGGAAGTGAAAAAGCAAACGAATCATTTAGAGCGACACGCACAAAATTCAGCATTTTGCTCCTGCAGCACTTCCTTTTTCGGGCAGTTCAATTCATGCGTTCTAGGCGTTGATTGAACCACGCAAAAAAAAAATCAGCCGATTGAAGATTTCGGCAGCGGAAATTCGACCCGCCAAAGTTTATCCATTTTGTGCAAGTCAACAAACCAACCAAATTTTGCTGGTTCTAATGGATTTTTGTTGTACGTGTTGATTTTGCACTTTGGTTGCGCTAAAGCTCTGCCCCTTTTCAAAATTAAACGTGTGCAAATAGTGCAACATGTCGATTTTCGGGCGTTTTTGCAGCTGCTTTGTGTTTGAGCCCCCCCGGAACAGAGGAAGAGAGTGTTATTGAAGAGTAAGCACATTGCTAACCTACCTCACCCAAACTGCGCTCGTGTCTGTGTGTGTGTGTGTGTGTGTGTGTGTGTGTGTGTGTGTGTGTGTGTCTGTGTGTTTTGTATCAAAACAATACCGCGCAGTGAGGGTTAAGGGTGAGAGTGGCTGGATTGAACATGGTATACGGCAGCGATTCTCAACCTTCTTCTAGGCTGGTACCCCCTACCATGTAAATCAAGTAGGCCCGGTACCCCCGTTGAGAATCGCTGGTATACGGCGATGTGACCATGTTTTGGATACATTTTATGCACATGTGTTGAAATAACATTGCACGTTCGCTGGTCGGTTGGTGTGTTTAATCCACCATAATTTAATTTATTTTTAATCGTAAAAGCAAATAACCAAACTGGTCGCAATTCATGGAAAATGTGAAAATCAACAATCATTTCGCTTTACAGCACGGTCCAACCAATCAGAATTGGCTACCTCCATGATGAAGCTGCAACCAGGATAGTATTTTAACAATGTTTGGAATGCAAATTTACGTTGGAACGTTAAAGCATTCACACTTCGCGAATTCTTTAGGCTTAATTTCTTGGAAGAAAAACGTTTTCAAAGTCAATTATTCAAAACATTTTTTTTTAAAATGGGTCATTCTCCGCCAACTCACACAGAAGTTGCCCCGACCCTTCTTCGATTTGCATGAAATTTTGTTCTAAGGGGTAATTTTCTGATCACAAATCCGAGGTCCATTTTTTGATATCTCGTGACGGTGGGGCGGTACGACCCTTCCAATTTTTGAACATTAAAAAACGTGTTTTCTAATAATTTGCAGCCTGAAATGGTGATGATACGAAAATTTGATTTTAGTTTTAAAATCTCCGTTAAGCCATTGCAAATATTTTTCAAAGTTCATGTAGCATGTA
Source organism: Culex quinquefasciatus (assembly GCF_015732765.1). NCBI lineage: Eukaryota > Metazoa > Arthropoda > Insecta > Diptera > Culicidae > Culex > Culex quinquefasciatus. The sequence continues at coordinate 92,471,568 of NC_051862.1, read as the reverse complement.
ACACTCCATAATTTTAACGAAAATAGAAGTCTGATCGACTCAAAAAAATGATCAGTCAATCATATTCAGCATGTTTGGAATCGATTGAAAATATTTTGAATTTTTGTGGAATTCCTATGAACAGAACCGCAAAAAGTTTTTTTTTCCAAACAAATATTTTCGCCTTTACTTAGATATTTTGAAAAATAAAGATTCCAAAACAACTGGGAAGATGTTAAGGCCGTTGCAAATATTTTTCAAAGATTATGTCGCCCCTCCCTTCAAAATTGGGGCAAAAAAAATATTTTTCCAAAAAAATTCAAAATGTCCATGAAAATAGAAGCCTAACCAACTGAAAACAATGTGAAATGCATTTTTCTGCATTGACAATCATATTTTGCATGTTTGGGCTTGTTTAAACATGTTTTGAATTTCCATGAAATTCCAGTGTACAGGACCGCAAAATTTTTATTTTTCGCGAAAAATAAAATTTTCGCCAATACTTACATATTTTGGAAACTAATGATGGTAAAACAACTGGACAGGTGTAAACACTTTTTTCATTAAAATGTTGAAATCATGGCTCGTAATTAAAATTTTTATACATTTTTATTTTTTTGCAACATTACATTTTTAAGAAACTAGAAGAGAGTCACAATGCTTGACACTCTTAGAAATTAATTAAAATTCGATAACTCATCAAGAATGCAAGCAAACTCTGATGTTTGACCATAAAATTGTCGCGATAGAAGCAAAAACAGTTTTACAGTCTAAATATTTTTTTTTCAAAATATTAAACTCGATTTCAATAGATTCAAAGAAAATGTTATTTTGGGAAAAAATGTTCGATGAATATAGTTGAACTTGGATTCATACTCTTTTGGGTTTTCAGTATTAAAAATATCGAGCCATTTTGTTAAAATTTAGTAAAATTTGGTTTTCATCCTACGTGTGCAATTTAAAATTGTTTTGAACAGTGATGAACAGATGGTGAACAAACATTATGATGAAAACAAAACTTTTAGTGAATTTTGAGAATTGACTTCCTGATACTTTACGTATCAAAAAATGGATTCCAGAAATATTGATATTTTTGTTAAATAGCTCATGGAGGTGAAGTGGACACGCCCCTAAAATTGCGAGTCCAATCAAAGAGCGATTGAGCCGACGAGCAGAATCTATCAACAATTTTTAAAATCCTATATTTAATATGAAAGACTTTTGCTATTACCTGTAGCAAAGAGTACGCTCAATGCATCGTTCCAGCTGTATTATTTAGTGGTGCACCTGAAAGAATAAAGAAAATTAACGTTATAATTTATATTTATTATGGATTTGATGCGAATTAGTCTTTTTTAAATCATTTTATAACGAGTTACAAAAAGGTGCATGAGAATTCCCAACTCAAATGGAAGCATATTCTAGAAAGTCTTCATATCACGTTGACTTTACTTGGACTACACATTTGAGTTTGTGCTTGAGAGTGAATTTTATTTGTCGTACCGCAATCATTTTCAATGATAGTTAGATTAAAATTGATTGTTATATTCAGTATCAACTTTGTTGTGATAAATATTTGAAAAGGATTTTTCTAATACTTCATTTCGAAGAACTGTGCCAGTGTGGATGATGGCTTCTTTATTCGTCTTTTCTTCTGCAGAAGACTCCTACTGAGTAGAGTAAACGCCCACTACTGGGATCCTAGGAGAGCTCTTTGGCTCTTTAGTATAGCAGTCTAACGCAAAACGCGCCAGCAAGTGAGACGTAATTTACGGTAATGACCGTCGAGTCGAGCGCGCGCGAGTACTTCTGGTTCTAAGGGGGGAAAAGAGTACCCTCAGCAGCTAGTCTACTCCACTAGTTTGTTCTCTTGGCTTGGCTGCTGCCATTCCAATGGGTCTCTGGGGATCTGGCCCGTAAGGAATGAAATAAAAATCAAGGGTCATTAGCACACCTCGGGAGTAGCCCAAGCCAAGCCAGAAGTGTTTTGCTCCCACGTCTTAATTACAGCATTTTTTTTCGGAATACTTTTTTCGTTTGCCTCTGTTTCGCTAACGTGATAATAGATGGCTTTGAATCTGTGCCAACTGACTTGGATTTCATTAATAATAGCGTAAATAGATGAAATTCTCATCAAGTTCGGGTTGTGCTCTGGTGCTTGCCCTCTCATTAGACTCAGTCATCAAGATTGGTTTTCTGGTGTTGAGAATGATTAATTATTTTAGTTTGTTATAATTATTATGTTTAATAAGTTCGAGTCGGTAGTGCAGTGGTAAGCGTGATTGTCTCTCAAATGTAGTTCAATGCCTGCCAAGTTCTGATAGCGATCTTTCAAGTGCATATGTAAACAAACGTGTACTGCATCCCTTCATCAATTCTAACCGAATCAAAATATAATAAAGTAATTTCCACAGCACTATGTAATTACAATCATTCTCAAGTAGAGGGACCTACGTACAATCACATTCCGTTCGCGGTTCGTGGTTTGACAGCTGCGGCGGCGGCAGCAAAATAGAGTCGTTATAAAATGAAAGTCCATCCAAACTGTTAGGCCGAGCACGTCTGAGTGACATTTGAAACGACGATTACATGGAGTTATGCTCTGCGCGCACTGCACTCAATGCAACTGCAACTAGCGCAGGTAATTGCCAGGTGCGACAATGAGACCTGAACTGTGACGCACCACGTGTGGATTTTTGTTGTTTTGAGCGTGACATTGGAACACCATGCAGGCCTGGCCTGGCAGGTTCCACTGAATCGATCGATCAAGAAGGTCGTCGCGTACTCGGCTGCGATTTCAAAATCTGCAAGCATGCAGGCAGGCAGGGGCCAGGGTACTCTCTTAAGGGGACCATTTCGAGCGTGTGGTGTGGTTCCGTGACAAGGTAATCCACGGCTATTTAAGAGGGAGTGCAATGGTACTTGATTACCATGCAAATCCCCTGCTTCATGGAGTCGCGGAGACACTTTTTCATACGCGTGTATCGATATGTGGCTTTTAAAGTATAGTTGTTGTGGCCATTGGCCATTGGCTTCAAGTGATCGGTTCGAGTTGTTTGGGTTGCGAAATCAACAAGCGCGACCAAAGAGGGTAAAAAAAACGTGTGGCTAATATGTGAACCACAACAACACGCGCGGGGCTAATGACAATTCAAGTCAAGAGCGTTCAAAACAGTTTGCGATGCTAATAATATCGTTACGGGGAAGGTAGCAGAGCGTTTCCAATACCAAGTGGGTGGACAGAGGCTTTGAGGCATGAGAAATTTTGATAATAGAGTAGATAGCCGGAAGTTTGAACTGAAATGATGGTTCAAATCAAACTTGTGAAGAGTTGATCATATACTAAGGTACAGGCAAATTAAACAAATGAATATGTTTTATAATTATAATGCGGTTGAGCAATGTTGGTTATATTTTACTTGATCCGTAATCTTCTAAATACTTGGAATAATTACTACATTCAAGTAATAAGTCTAAAGCACGGTTGAAAAATCAGAAAAGTATAATTGTTTAGCTTCATCCATTTCAGACCATTTTTGAGATTTTTTTTTGGTAAACTTTTGCCTGACCTAAAAAAATTGTTTTGCGTTTCATAAGATCAACTCTCTTTTCAGGAATTATTTTTTTACAATTTTCATTCGCTTATTATGCATTTATGCAAAATTTTTAGTGTATTTTTTATCAGATAGACCTAATTTTTTAAGCACGCAAACATATTGTTTTGATTTGTTATCATTCGCTTTCAAACTACACAAAATTATGTTAGCAGCTTGCCTAGGGTTGAGAGAAAAATACTTTTTAACTAACTTATAATAGGACTTCAAAATCTCCAGCAAAGTTAACTCCTAAAAAGTAGTTTTTCAAACTCTGGAAAAGTTTTGGAAACATAATATGTCATAATCGAGTTTTTGTTATAAAATGTGAAATAAAAAAATGTTTTTTTTTTCTGAAAGCCCATTTTTCTGAATGGTACATAAGCTACAAGTTTAACCAAGACACCAAATCGATCATAAAATCTTTCCTCGAAATACATGTTTTCTAATATTTTCATAGCACTTTGGTATGGACAGTAGGGTGGTTACGGATTTTGAAAAGTTCTCAGATCAAATTCTGATTTGGTTCCCCTTGTAGGGCATACCCATCACGCCAAATTTCAGCTCATTTGGTTGAAAACTCGCTTGTCTCAAGCGGGTTCAAGTTTACATGGGAATTATTATGGGGAATTTTGAATTTTTGTTCAATCGCTCCTACAGGTCTGGGGAAAACAAACAGAAACTTCTAGGATGGCCAGAAATGAGTGGAATCGTCTGGAGATCAACCTTACCAAAAAGACCAGGTCGATTCGTTCAAACCTCATCGGGCTCAACGGAAATACATCCGGGGTTCTCGGAATCAACGGTTTTTTGGCCATCCTTGAAGTTTCTGCTTGTTTTCTCCAGGAGTCATATGCAGCAAAATTCATCATTATCTCGAAATGCATATTTTTTGAAGTGCTGAAATTGTATTGATTTTATAGATTTCCTTTGAAAAAGTCGGAAATAACATTTTAAAATGGCTGTATCTCGAGAACTACATCAGCAAACCTTCTGAAACTTTGCCCAGAGATACTTGACAGTCATATGAAACAAAATTTGTCATTATCTCGAAATGCATATTCTTTAAAGTGCTGAAATTGTATAGATTGTTTTGATTTTCATATTGAAAATCGGATGTAACATCTTAAAAGGGCTGTATCTCGAAAACTACATCAGCGAATGTTTCCATTTTTTGCTCAGAGGTGCGTTATGGTGTAAGGAATCGATAGACACCAAAATCTCGGATTGCATTTTTTTTCATAATAACGGTGGGTAACTCTCCGCCAACTCACAAAGCAGTTGCCCCGACCCCTCTTCGATTTGCGTGAAACTTTGTCCTAAGGGGTAACTTTTGTCCCTGATCACGAATCCGAGGTCCGTTTTTTGATATCTCGTGACGGAGGGGCGGTACGACCCCTTCCATTTTTGAACATGCGAAAAAAGAGGTGTTTTTCAATAATTTGCAGCCTGAAACGGTGATGAGATAGACATTTGGTGTCAATGGGACTTTTATGTAAAATTAGACGCCCGATTTGATGGCGTACTCAGAATTCCGAAAAAACTTATTTTTCATCGAAAAAAACACTAAAAAAGTTTGAAAAATTCTCCCATTTTCCGTTACTCGACTGTCAAAAATTTTGGAACATGTCATTTTATGGGAAATTTAATGTACTTTTCGAATCTACATTGACCCAGAAGGGTCATTTTTTCATTTAGAACAAATTTTTTTATTTTAAAATTTCGTGTTTTTTCTAACTTTGCAGGGTTATTTTTTAGAGTGTAATAATGTTCTACAAAGTAGTAGAGCAGACAATTACAAAAAAGTTGATATATAGACATAAGGGGTTTGCTTATAAACATCACGAGTTAGGGGAACTATGCCCTTTCTCAGCCTATTTCTATTATCGGCCTATCAGCACTTTGATCATGAATTACAGCTTTCTTAAAGTGTTTTTGACTGTTCCAAAGTAATAAATAGCTCAAATAGAAGTGAGCAAGCAACTCCCCATTGTTGATACATCTGAAAAAGATGATTTAATAGCGGAAAACGGCAAAAGTGATGAGAAACGGTCGAACGGCTTAGAGTGATTAAAATGGGTATATTTCCCCTATTGCGATTTTACGAAAAAAAGTTTTGAAAAAGTTGGTCGTCGTCGATCATGGCCGTTCATTGACACCCGCGACAGACACGGACGACGAAACAAAGAGAAACGCAAAAAGTAACTTTTTCAAAACTTTTTTTCGTAAAATCGCGATAACTCGTGATGTTTATTAGAAAAGCCCTTATGTCTATATATCAAAATTTTTGTAATTGTCTGCTCTACAACTTTGTAGAACATTATTACACTCTAAAAATAGCCCTGCAAAGTTAGAAAAAACACGAAATTTTAAAATGAAAATGTTGTTCTAAATGAAAAAATGACCCTTCTGGGTCAATGCAGATTCGAAAAGTACATTAAATTTCCCATTAAATGACATGTTCCAAAATTATTTACAGTTGAGTAACGGAAAATGGGAGAATTTTTAAAACTTTTTTAGTGTTTTTTTTCGATGAAAAATTAGTTTTTTCGGAATTCTGAGTACGCCAGCAAATCGGGCGTCTAATTTTACATAAAAGTCCCATTGACACCAAATTTCTATCTCAGCACCGTTTCAGGCTGCAAATTATTGAAAAAAACCTCTTTTTTACATGTTCAAAAATGGAAGGGGTCGTACCGCCCCTCCGTCACGAGATATCAAAAAGCGGACCTCAAATTCGTGATCAGGGACAAAAGTTACCCCTTAGGACAAAGTTTCACGCAAATCGAAGAGGGCTCGGGGCAACTTTTACCGATTTCGTGTGAGTTGGTGGAGAATTACCCCGGTACTTTGAGCACCGTGCTGTGGATTGTATGGAAAAAGTTACGTAAACTCAAACTTAGATCACAGGAGGCTGAATTAGCAAACAAGCTAAAAACGTCAGTAAACCAAACAAGGGCAGGACGAAGTTTGTCGGGAAGAACTTGTAATGATGGAATATTTGAAGTAGTTTAATAAAAAGTTCAAATTTTTCAAACCAAAACATCAAAATTAGCTTAGAAAGATGTTGTGCTGAAAATGCGTTTAAATCTGAAGATATTTTTTGATTTTTGTTTAAATAAAGCTTAAAACTTGTAGCAAAGAAACTTATTATGGCTGTTCTTAGTGTGACATTGTCTAAAGAATCTAACAATGCAGTCCATTTTGCGGTTTGAACTAAGTTGAATTGAGAAAAACATGACACTTTGAGAGTATTTAAATAGTCCTATTTGTCAATGTATTCATAATTCTTGGTACCTATTTTAATTTTGAAACTTTTCAAAATGTGGGAAAACTACTTCATAAAATACCTCGAACATTTCTCTACCAATCTGTTTGTATATAATTCATATTTATCATTTTGCAAAACAAAAATTCAACCTATCAGTGTCCCCCCGAACATAAATGACACCCCGAATTACGGTATTCGCGCGAGTGTGAACTGAACATGGGAGTGATGTGATTAATACAAATTTTTAGATACTTTTAATACAGATTAGATGTAGGAGTTGAAGCCGGAGTCAACAATGTGTGGAAAGCTGGAGTCGGAGTCGGTTAGAGCGGTAAGAGCTGAAAGCCGAAGCCGAAGTCGGAGTCGGCTTAACACAGTAAGCCGGAGTCGCTTGAAATATGGCCCGACTCCGCAGCCCTGTTTTTTTTGTGGATAGAACAGGTATAGATTAAAAAAATAGTGCACCAATTACTATTTTTGTCTAAAAACTTCTGTCCCTGTTCATATACGCTATATGGTCCCGATTCGCCCCAGATGACGGAAATCATTTTTAAATTGGACTCATGGGGAAAGACGGGACAATTAAGCGTAGAATGAAAAATTTTCAATCGCGTGCTTCTCAGTTGCAAGTTTTCGAGCATATAACAATTATGCGTAGAACGGCAGTATAAAAAAACGGAATCGACATAAAACCTTACAATGTGGCCCTCTTAAACCTTGCGGTTTCGTCAACGGATCCACAGGTGTGTATCGTTCTTTTTGCGACAAGACTCCGCCTCCCGGGTCTCCTAAGTGGGAAGGTATGGCACGGGGAAAGGGCACCCACGGCGTGTTTTCTAGAACAACCTTATCAGGAAAAAATAGTCATCGCTACTTTCAAATGTGTCTTATAGGAAATTTTCTCAGCTTTCCAATGCTTCTAAGAGCGAAATGTTTCATCGGGAAATTTCTGAGATATCTCTATTTTATGTTTTTTGGTTTTAAATTCCTTTATTATTTATTGGAAACTTTTAAATAACAGTCTAGGAAACTTGTCAAATGATGTGTTTCATGTGTCTTTTACTCATCAAAATGTGCAGAATAAGACAAGAAACAATTTTGTAGAAGGTTGCAAACCGCTAAACCCTTTGAAAATTATGTTTTGTCTAAGTTTTTGAATATATGGGATTTATTCAGAAATTAAAATCATAAAACAGTGTAAAAATATATTTTGTACAAGAATTATTTGATAATTACATATTTTTTTGTGTACAAATAACACGTGTCTACTCTGATTTAGCTTGTTCAACCGAAACTATGGCAGGTTTGTGATTGTTAATGGTATTATTGAATTTTAATGAATAAATTTGATATTTTCTTAAGCAAACATTAACCTGGAACATAAATACAAATATGATTTGAAATCGAAAATATACTACATATTACTGTAGCAAGCTTCAAAAGTCATATTTTCATGAGTATAAAATAAAAATAAAATTTTATAAAATGTTTTCTGTTGAAAATGCACTTAAAAGTAGCAATAAAACTCGAGTCTTCCAATTCAGAATGCTGAAAACACCGTCACAAACTTTTTTTTTGTTTGAACAAAAATTAAATAATATTTTAACAAAAAAAAACAAACAGAAACTTTCTTTCCAAACTATTTGAAAAAAAATCAAGAAATATATATATATTTTTATAGATGAGATTGAAGATGAGAGTCTTATAAACTTGTAAAATATTGCTAATCATTTAATCATTTAATACAAAAAAAAAAAACTAAAACAATCATTTCATACTAATGGAAAGTATTTCTCCTAAAGCTCGCAACAGTAATTTGCAGTTTAATTTCTAGTATTAAATATGTTTTGTATCCATGCAACTGGTTAGTGTTTGATTAAGGAAATATTATATTTATTCATAAAAATCTTGTAATACCCTATCAATCTCAAACCTGTAGAAATTTCGGTTGTATCAGCTAATTCCAAGCTGAATCAGAGCAGACCGGTGTTATTTGTACACAACAATTATGTAATAATCTATTTGTTCTTGTAAAAATAATATTTCAATACGATTTTATTATTTTAATATTTGAATAAATCCCACATATTCAAAAAATCGGTTAAAACTTAATTTTCAAAATGTTTAGCGGTTTGCAACCTTCTACAAAGTTGTTTCTTGTCTTATTCTGCACATTTTGATGAGTAAAAGACACATGAAACACATCATTTGACAAGTTTCCTGGACTGTTATTAAAAAGTGTCCAATTAATAATCAAGGGTTTTAAAAGAAAAAACTAAAACTAGAGATATCTCAGAAATTTCCCGATGAAACATTTCGCTCTTAGAAGCATTGGAAAGCTGAGAAAATTTCCTATAAGACACATTTGAAAGTAGTGATGACTATTTTTTCTCCTTAAGGTTGCCCAGAAAACACGCCGTGCACCGAATACCTATATTAACACTTATAATTTTTTGCGTCCGCCTCGGGATTCGAACCGGCGACCTCTGGATTGTTAGTCCAGTGCGCGGTCCGATTGATCCACACAGGCAGAAAGAACGGCAGTATAGTTCAATACAAATTCAAAAAGAGATCTGATGAGCTATTTCTTGTCTCTTGACAATATTGGTAGTAAAACGTGACTAGTTTTCTTCCTCTTCGTATCAATCGTGCTCCAATGGTGAAATCAATTAATTACTACTTTGCTAAATCCATTCCGTACATCAAAACCTCTTACACGTAACTCGATCGAAACCTAATCCTCATTAACTTTGTGTCGTTCATGTGTGTGTGTGTTCTATAAGAAGATTCGCGAGCTCGGTTGTCACTCTAGCTAAATACCATCTTATAGATAACGGGTTTCCCAAAGCGGCTTTGCCACATGGTCGGTCACCGATCAGCTCCTGTGGGATCTCCTTTCTTCGATTCCACCTTCCTCCGATGAACCAATGAAGCGGGACTTAAACCCATCCAAATATAGGCTAAGAACATACACACTCGAGTGCTCGCGGAAGAGAAAGATTTTCCCAACCCAACGCGGCATCAGCCTCCGCGACGGCCACCTTGAACGCTATTAACCTATTGGCGGGGTTCAATGGAAATTTATATTAATTCCATTAAGCCCCCGAGAACGAGTCGAAACAACACGAATGGGCAATAACTCGGGGGGGCGAACATGAAGCGAAACATACCGTCTTCCGAAGACTTTTCTACGCAGCTGGATGATGTTTTGACGTCACCTTTCTTGGCGAGAGATGCTGGATCGAGGTGAAAGGATGGATGGATGGTGGGAAAAACACACAGAATCTTACTATTATTGGCGGGTTGGACTGGCTCGTCGCCGCGAGCAAGAACTGTGGATGCGCAATTCTGGGTTGGGGGTGTTCGATTTGTTGCTTTAAATTCTGGTATGAATTTTAAATTCAATTATGGCCAGAAATTTTAAAAAATTTACGAGGAAGAATAAATAAACAAAGTGAATTTGAATTTTCATTGACTTTTTATATTACATAAATTCACATAGTTTTCTATAACAGTTTTCTACCACTGGCATCCCTAGCCACCAGATGTGTAGAATCACGGCAAAAAGCGTGTTTTCTTTTAGTGCTACATGGCTGAGAAACTGATCTGTAAGGGAAAAGAAAACACTAATAGCACCCACTGAGCATGATTTCTCGCACGTTTAGTCTGTTCCACTCCTCCGTTGGCAGCACCCCTTAAGTTGGCAGGTTGGTCGAAGCCACGACTTTGTCAGCGGACCCATTTAGTTGGAATCGGCTAGAACTGACACATGCGATAATGGGTTACGCGAAAATCAGATTTAGAAAGTCAGCAGCAACAACATGGCAGTTCTGAGCAAGGTCTTGTTCGAACTTAAGTCGGTTGGCATTAAATCCAAAACGTGTAATCCGGAAACTTAAAAACAACATCGGTCCAAAAACGTCGCACGTGCTACATACAGAACCCTTCAGTCGGCGAAATTTTTGGATGTTTCAAAACATTCATGCAAGAACGCTATTCGATAGCTTGTCGTGTAAAGTTGTTGGAAATAACACGAAAAAAACAACGTTTTGTCTCGATTCAAATTTCAAGCCGCGTCAAACGACCGTCGTTACCGTACAAAGAAAGTTCTGAACCTCAACCTCACTTTGATGCTCCGCAATCGTGTGGAATCAATTTCTAGCCTCTTTTTCGTGACTCTGTAGTAGTTATGTCCACCCACACGGGACTCCGTCTACATGAAATAACCAGCGGAACCCTATTTGAAATACTAGATCGTTCACGCCCGTTTCTTCACGACGGAACGAAATGCAACGAGCGTGGCTTGAACATCAAGTGCATGTAGGTTACACACGGAGCGTCAATTACCTTCGGCGGGACCGAGTCGAATCATAACATTTGACGGTTGAAGTAATGGCACACCATTGCACCAAAAAGAATCACGAAGACTTCCAAAATGCAGCCGTGACTTGACTAGATAATTTGAGAAGATTTAATTGAATTAAGCTTTGGCTATTCGTAATAGAAGCGGTTTTGTTTAGGGTGAAAACCGGGTTATTATGTTCTGATTGGAACTTGTTAGAATCTCAGTAAATGTTCAAATAGGGTAATTCTCCGCCAACTCACACAGAAGTTGCCCCGACCCCTCTTCGATTTGCGTGAAACTTTGTCCTAAGGGGTAACTTTTGTCCCTGATCACGAATCCGAGGTCCGTTTTTTGATATGTCGTGACGGAGGGACGGTACGACCCCTTCCATTTTTGAACATGCGAAAAAAGAGGTGTTTTTCAATAATTTGCAGCCTGAAACGGCGATGAGATAGAAATTTGGTGTCAATGGGACTTTTATGTAAAATTAGACGCCCGATTTGATGGCGTACTCAGAATTCCGAAAAAACGTATTTTTCATCGAAAAAAACACTGAAAAAGTTTTAAAAATTCTCCCATTTTCCGTTACTGGACTGTAAATTTTTATTGAACATGTCATTTTATGGGAAATTTAATGTACTTTTCGAATCTACATTGACCCAGAAGGGTCATTTTTTCATTTAGAACAAAATTTGTCCTTTTAAAATTTCGTGTTTTTTCTAACTTTGCAGGGTTATTTTTTAGAGTGTAATAATGCTCTACAAAGTTGTAGAGCAGACAATTACAAAAATTTTGATATATAGACATAAGGGGTTTGCTTGAGGAGCGGCCGTGGCTGACTGGTGAGTTGGTAGAGAATTACCCAATAACAATTTTAAACGATTCTTTTGGTTTTGCTATCTTACATCTACACTTGTATGGATGTTGTTTTTACTTGTTAAGTTAAAACAGTAAAGAATTGCATAATGAAATCAGATATTTAATTGATTTTTCAGAATATGTATTATTTTTTGTAGTATCAAACTCAAACGTAGTAAGAACTTTTTTAGCTAAAAAAAAGGTATTTGAATTGCGGTTTTTAATGAAATAAAATTATTGATTATTTTGCACTCATCTTTCAAACGTCAAAACCTCTTTGAAATTAGTGATCTGCTGTGCAATGTCCAACAAATTAATCGTTTGGTAGACTCCCGTTTTTTTTTCAAAATTTAATCTAACAATTAAAAATAGCCAAATTACTTTAGTCCTTTTGAAATAGGGTATTTGTCCCTATTTTGGGCCTAGTACGTATTTTGGGTCTACCAAACCTAATTCAAAGAAATTGTATATTTTGCCAAACCTGGCAGGAATCTGCCACTTGATAATGATACATGCAGTCATTATCTTCATTTTGGTGGGCAAGGATCATTCACTTTTTCCTTCTAAATTAGAAATAAACCAAAAAATATAACACTCTTCACATTTTTCTTGGCAAATCGCTAGGTGCCCGAAAAACGAAACGAAACTATTGGCACTACGCCCCCCGGGGCATGGCCTTCCTCTAACGTGGGATTTCTGCTCCAGCGCCTCTGACGAGACAGGAGAAACCGGGACCGACGTTTTACTTCACCATCCGATAGAAGCTCAGTGGATAAGGCGGGAATCGAACCCGCGTCTCATAGCATCATCGGGATCGGCAGCCGAAGCCGCTACCCCTGCGCCACGAGACCCATCTCGGTGAACCTCGTTGGATAAATGTACGACTCGTGCTGAAAAAATCCTCTTTTTGCAACTTGTTGTAAAATAGTAGTTTATGCAACAAGTTGCATAAAGATGATTTTTTCAGCACGAGTCGTACATTTATCCAACGAGGTTCACCGAGTTGGATAAATACGAAGAGTGCTGAAAAAATCAAGTTTTGCAACGAGTTCCATACAACATTTTTTGCAATTCCGAAAAACACCTATTGAGTGAAATTTTAAGTCAAATTTCCATGTATTTTGTCAGTAAATCGTTTAAATCAAAAAAAATGTTGAAAAGTGTTACTTTTCGAAACAAGTGCTGAAAAGTTCAACTTTTCAGCACCCATTTCAGTGCTGAAAAGTAGAACTTTTCAGCATTTATTTTGAAAAGTGTTGCTATTCGATTCTGTTATTTTTGGTACAGAAAAGTAGGCTATTTCGTCGTTCCAGAATGACAGGAAAAGTAAGTAGTTTCACGACGGAATTGCAAAAACTACTATTTCATTATCTATTTGAGTGCTACAAAGTTCTATGTTGATTCAAAACAGTGATCGAGGTCGAGTCTAAAAGGGTATTCAGAAGATTCAATTATGATAAGTGAAATTTTGGCGACAATTACGGAGATTAAAGTTCAGACTGCTTTGTAAATTTCATTCAAAACCCAGCGCGTGCGCGAACTTCGCGGTCAACTCCCCGTTCTGAACTGCGTTTGCCCATGAGTAGCTTGTTTGCGTCAAAAATCACGTACTTTTTTACGCGTTTAGGAAACCAATTTCGGTTTTTGTTACACTACCAGCACCCTGGCCGCAGCCGGCTTCGGATTTGCCATTTTTGCGCAACAATTTGGCGAAATTAAGTAAACCACAGCCTTGAATTTGGAATTCCAGGTGTAAACAAAAACGGAACCCCGCGGATTCCAAGTAATGCTGTTTTGATACACATTAGCTCAGAGGCTGTTAAAAAGTTTTAATTCACTCTTTGCAGCGTTCATTGTTTACTTGCGGTGGGGTTGGTGGTTGCCAAAAAAAGAAATATAAAAAGGAGAATAATGTTGATAGTATCGCAATTTCGGTTATTTATTCCAACGTGGCGCCACCACATCATAAAACATGGGAGCAATAACAAATTCATACGAGGTACAGTAGAAACCCATTAATTTGATATTTGTTTATTCGAAAAACTGTCACAATCGCCCTAACGCAAACCGAGTCACAGTCAAACTACCAACGTCATCCTGTTGCAGCAGTCCACCCGTAACACAAAAACAGTTTCGTTGACGAACGGTACCCAATTTTAACTCTTCGGTGATGATGGTTGGCGGCGGCAAGTTCCCATTAACTTTCCTAGTTTTGTTCCCGTTTGGTCCCAAATTACCGCGGCATCGCGTCGTCGTAAAGTACAGAAATGAACACAAAACAGCTGGAGTTGGAGTACTCTCGACGACGACGACATCAACAGTAACCCCGAGTGAGGAACAAGAAGAAGCCAATTTTAAATGCCACGTGAAATAAGATATCGCTTATGATGCGGCGGTGGAGGCACCGCGTGGCGTGGGATTAGCTCTATATGCTCTGGTACAGCTACTATATAACAGAGTTTGGTTAAGGTCGATGGGTTTGGAATGGGGATTTTCGGGGCAATTAATATGTCGTCAGCTTTGCTGTGAGCATTTTGCGGTAAAGAAGATTATTTTGGGTTCCATCGAGCTACGAGGTCGCGACGACATCGAGGATGAATATGATAGATTACCAGCATCGGGGTTTTGGACGTTAGCTGTGTGTTGCAAACGCTAGATTTTATTACATTTTAATACGCTTCCGTACACCTATACGGGAGATGATTTTTTTTGGACAAAAAACAGCGGAAGTTAAGACTAAAGAAGAGCTATATTCATTCGAAAGAAATAAAACTATATAAAATTCAAACAAATTTGATGTTTACGAAAAAAGAGCCCATAGGTGCTCACGTCTGGAATAAAAAGAGCACTTTTCAGCACGAGCCGTAACTACATTGGAGTTGGATAAACATTTTCCATTTTACAAATGACCCAAAAAAAAATCTAAAATTCTTCTTTTCAATAACGAATTGAAATTCATTAGAGTTACCTCAAATTCAAATAAGTTAAAAAAAAACTCAATAAAACTTTTAAAAAATCTTATCATTTTCCTAATCCCATCAATTTTTCTGAGTTATGAAAAATATTCTGTTGGTAAAAGATTAAAAAATTCCAGAAAATCTAAAAAAAATCTACCAAAAATCTTGTGGTGATACGGATCCCGAAAATTTTCTAAGCTCCAACATGAATTCCTGTAGGCGGTATATCCTGTGATTTCAACGTTTTTTTTCTGATATTTCTGTTCCATAGTGCTAGAACGATTTTTTGTAGGGGTATATCAATCAAATCCCTCCAAAATATGATTTATCAATGAAGACATGAAGAATTAGAGGAGGGCAAAAAATAGCGAGTTCACCGAAAAGAGCGAACGAACTGTGGCTCACAAAAAAGAACCGGGGTTCTTTTTTAAACTCTGGTCTTTTGAAAGAACTGTTTCAAGATGGCATAATTTTTTCTTATAAATATAATTTATTGAATTTAAAAAAAAATGCATTATTAAATTTGTTTTTGAGAGTTGAAAATGCAATTTCAAATATTTGAATGCTTATAAAATTTAATCCCAAAGTATATGATTTTCTAAACAAAATGAAAAAACTTTTTCATTGCACAACTGATTTTACATAAAAGTATTACCGGAATACAAATTTGTGCATTTCAAAAAAATGTAAAATATTATCAAAAATCTACTGAATAGTTTAGAGATTTTGAAAAAAAAAATCCTTTCGTCCGATTAAATCAGAATGTAGGAAAGAGTTCACAGAATATTTTCTCCTAATAAAATATCAGCATTAGTTCAATTCATGCAGAAATACACGCAATTTTAAAATTGATAGCAATTTTTCCAGAAAGTTTGGATGCCATTCAATTACTCGAATGTTTAGGTTCTAGAAGAAATCGTGACATAGAGACCAATCAGATTCCATGACAAACAAAATGAAAATGTATTTTCTCTCTTCTTTTCTTGTTAAGATAAGGTAATGCGGAATTTTGAGCTGTCAAAAAATAGTTAGCATGAAAGCAGGATTATCCATGGAGATTTTCAGAATTTTCCGGGAAAATGCTACAAGATTTTTTTCTGAAGGGCTTTTAGCATGCCAAACAGGATCGAAAACTGCTTTTGAACGATTTTTTTCATAGATTACACACTTATTTTGTGTTATTTTAAAGCTCTATACAAATGCTGTAATGGTTTCAACAGTTTAAAAAATCTTTGCCTGTAATATAATCCTGCAGTCTTCAACTTCCCAGAACTCATTCCCGATTCAGTACGGGAACCGGTGCAATTGATTGTCGACATTGTTGTCGGAAAACCCGTCAACTGAAAAAAATGAAAAGAGAAAAAAACCCACCGAACAAATGAGCATGAATCAAATCACCGTAAACTCAGTATATATCTCGCCTGCAGCCATCTATGGGATTGTTTACCGAAGAGATCCGGACACCGGACTTGACTGCTCGATTCTTTTCTTCCCATCGCTATTATCGTCGGATGGCAAAGAGTTGAATCTCTGGTTGTTAGTTTGGTGCGCGCAGGAGGAGGACAACTCGGGGGGTAAAACAAACCCATAAGAAAATGATAAATGCAATAAGGAAGACTGCGATAAGCATCCACAATCGTACCATTGACCCAACTGGGTGAAGAGATCTCGAAAGGGTACGGTGACCAATAGTGGTTCGATAAGAGTGGTTTTTATATGATGTATGGTCGAGAACCCAATCAACCGAAGACATCGATTTAAATTGGGATTCTCGTTATAGTTCTGATTTCCAAATAAAGTAATTTTCCTGTAATGAGCATCGACCTTCTGGAAGCATCTCTCCAAGCTGAACACTACAGTGACAGTCAAGCGGGAGGTAAACAGAACTTTGTTATTTATGATATGTTTGTTTTCGTATTTTCACGCTCCCAGCCATGGAAAATGATAAATTTTCTCATTATTTGCACTGCTTCTTTATTGCAATCCCAACTTCCATTTCCGGTGCACTGGAATTGCATACTTTATAACGTTGCTACCGCCGCCGCCGCTTGGGATCCATGAATGACGACGACACAAACTAGCCCAACTAATTGCATTAAAACTTTATCCATCAATGTTTGATTTGATCTCACGATGATGGCATACATTTCCCGGGGAAAATATACCGGGTATCGAACGCGCGCGGGGGAATTCAATTTCTATATCTGCTCGGCAACTTCCGACTCATCAAATATTTACATACACGAGTTATACTCTCTCTCTATCTCTCCGTTCAAGTCCCGCAAAGTTCACAGAGTTTACTGCCGCGCGAAGCCTTCTTCCCGGAGACTCAACCACCGGAAGCCGAAAGTTAGTTAATAATGTATACTAGACTTTGGTGCACGGATGCTGACGAACTGGTTAGGGTTGGTTAGTTGAAACCTGATTCGTCGAAAATCAGATTTTCATCGAATTTTCTAATCGAAATTTCCAAAATATTCAAGTAAAATTTTAATTCGACCAAACCGCAATCGATGAAAATTGTAGAACCCCATTCCAGAAAGAAAGTACACACAACTTTTACCGACTTCCAAGAGCCCCTTTTGCAGGAAGTTGAACTCTCTGGCAAGTTGAATAGAAGCAAATTTGTTTGCATGTGCCTCGGAGCGATTTTGCTAGCATCCAATCTGCCAACAAACGGGATCATGTGAACTCTTCCTACTTTACCTTTTGTGTGCGGTTCAAGTTGATGGAAATTGGTGTGTAACGAGATGTTCACGATTGAAGATCAATAAGGCGTTGGATAGTAATTCTCTAGGTGTTCGCAAATATTTTCACGGTTTTTATATTTGAGTTTTTTTTTAATTTTGATAACTTTAAGTACGCCATCAAATTGGGCGTCCAATTTTCAAAAAGTCCCTTTGACACTAAATTTCTATTTCTTGTCGGTTTCTAGCTACAAATCATTGAAAAAATGAAAGGAAACCGGTTCCGTGGCTAAATGGTTGCGGCTTCTGCCTCGAAAGCAGAAGGTTCAGGGATCAAATCCCGGTCGGTTCCCTTGAAATTTGGAATCAGGAATTGAACTTTGAATATGAACAAAAAACCTTTAAGCATCAGGTGGGATTCGAACTCACACATTTGGATTGATGGTCTGGAACGCTAACCAGTCGGCCATCATGGAGTTAATGCTCTAGAACTGAATTGATCCGTAGTGGCGAAATAATATCACAAGGTATAATATATCAAACCATTACATGACTACTAACACCAACTCAAAACAGCCCAGGGCCATCTCATATACTCATGAACTGGACGAGGGATTCGTGGATTGCCTGGCCCGAGTCATCTGCATTACCGATCTTTGTCTGTACAATTTCAGAAGAAATCGTTAGCCAGAGAAAGGTATTCGCTTCAAAGGTTCATTAGATATATGGTGGTTACTAACCGAACCGTTTCATTTGAAATATACTGTGGTCATGACCAAGTCCTGCCAATACGGGGGTTCAAATACATACATACATACATACAAATCATTGAAAAAATGAAAGGGGTCGTACCGCTTCACCGTCACGAGACGAGAAAAATGGAGCTAGGATTCGTGATCATGGACCAAAATTACCTCTTAAAGCAAAGTTTCACGGAAATTGGAAATATCAGTTTATGCACGGAGAAAAAAGAGTTCCCAAAATCGTGAACAAGCGTTCATGAAAATGGGAACCACGAACAAAGTGTTCAAATCCCATGGTACGATTTTGAAAAACGTACCATGGCATTTGAACACTTTGTTCGTGGTTCCCATTTTCATGAACGCTTGTTCACGATTTTGGGAACTCTTTTTTCTCCGTGTGATATTGATGAAATTAAGAAAAGCTCCCAATATATTCCTGTTAGATTTAAAAGTAAAATAATTTAAAGGACAAAATTCAAATGTTATAACATCATCTAAACTAGATTTGGTGAAACTTTGCTCTACGGGACGATTTTGGTCCTTAATCACGAAGCCGAGGTCCATTTTTCGATATCTAGTTACGGTGGGGTGTTACGACCCCTTTTATTTTTCTGGAATTTTACTAAGACACGTTTTTTTAGTGATTTGTTACTCGATACCATTAAAAAATAAAAGTTTGGTGTCAAAGACTCATTGGACGCCCGATTTGATGGCATACTTAAAAATCCCAAAAAACGTATTTTTCATAAAAAAAAAGTTTAAAAATAGTTTAAAAATCGGTGCCATTTCCCGTTATTCAACTATCAAAAATCGGGAGAAATGTCATTAAATGTACTTTTTGAATCTGAAATAACCCGGATGGGTATTTTTTTCATTTAGAGCACAATTTATCAATCTAAAATTACTTTTTTTTGTAATTTTGCAGGGTTATTTTTTAGAGTGTAATAATGTTCAAAAAAGTTCTGCTTTCCATTGAAAAAACGGCTAATATCCACTTTTGGCAAAAACGAGATACTTGCACCAGGTGGTAGAGGATGTTCCAACGCATCTTCTGGAACTTGAATTTTACTGAAATAGTGTTTAGACTTAGCTGCCGATGCGAAAAACCAAACGGCTACTCTTATGGGAAATTGCCTTGAAGGAGATTTTGTGACAAACACTAAAACGCGTTTTTCTCGGAATACTTGATTTGGCATAATAGCCAAATTTTCGATTATGGGCAGAGTTGTAGAGCAGACAAAAAACTGATATATAAACATAAAGGGTTTGTATGTATTCTTCACGAGTCATAAAATTTTTACAAAAAAGTTTTTTGAAAAAGTGATGATTTTGACAATTTTTTACCAGTTTTTTTCGAATTTTTAACCTCTAAATCTCATTCGCTTTTAATGCTATTTTTTTCGGAAAGTTCATCAAATTTTGCATAACAATTACCCTTTAGAAGATTGTTGTGACTCTTGCATTTTTGTGATGAGCGGAAGTATCTGTTTTTATTTTTTTATTTTAGGAATCTCCACGAGCCACAAACATCGTCCAATCTTATGCAATCTTATGCAAAATGTCAATCTTATGCAAAATTTGCTGAACTTTTTTAGGGGATAAAAATTTGAAAAACTGATCAAAAATTGTCAAAATCATAAATTTAGGAAAAATGGAAAACAAATTTTGATCGAAATTGTTATTGTTATGGGTTTTAATATTATTTTCCAAGGAAACAGAAAAATGAGACTGCTTAACATCCTGCCCCCCCTCCCCCTCCTATGTGGACAAAAGGTAATTTTTAGTATGGAGCATTGACTGGACAATCACCATACACGCCCCCCCTTCCCCGCCTTGAGTGTCGCCTTGGTTTATGGATTATCCCCAAATATCTAAACTGTATAGTTTTTGAGTGTTTATTTATCTAGAATCTTTAGACAAAATTAATAAATTCAAATAGCTTCCAAATTTTTTATGAAAATAAAATAGCTTCCAAATACTCAACTGTCAAAAATCGTCCACATTTTCCAAAAACCCTTTACCATACTTAATTTATTTTTGCATCGAAAAATGAAATCCTAAACATTTTTTACATGCTTTTATTACAAAAATATTATGATTATTGTACACAAAATGAAATGTTAGAAGAAATCATTTTTTCGCAATCACACGAAATCGCAAAAAGGTGACCCGTCCCCTCTTTGATTTCCGTGGAACTTAGTACTAACGGCTTATTATGGCTATTGATTACAAATCCGAGGTGCGTTTTTTGATATCTTGTGACGGCGGGATAAAACAGCCCTGTCCAATTTTCTGGATTGTCAAAAGAATTAAAATCGAAAGATCTTTTTTTGTAGAATTGGTTGCCCAATTTGATTGCGTACTCAATACTCCGGAAAACGTATTTTTCATCATAAAAGTTCAAAAAAAGTTTTAAAACCACTATCATTTCCCGTTACTCGACTGTCGAAAATCGAGAGACTTTTCTTTTTAAGGGAAATTTTATGTATTATTCGAATTTGTAATAACCCACAAAGTTATAGAGCAATTTGTTTTAATTTTAGATTACGTATTTTTGTAACTTTGCAGAGTTACTTTTCAGAGTTTACCAATGTTTTACAAAGTTGCAGAGCAGACAAAAACAAGAAAATGTTTATGTAACAGAATTTACACAGGGGGCATTAGGGTGTAATATGGTTGTATGGAAACAAATAAAGTTGTTCAAATTTAGTGAGCACAGCAACTTTTCAGTTCCTTTTGGGGTCCTAAACAACTCCCCAAAGTTTGAGAACAATTGGTTAAGTCCGAACTTTGCGCAAAGCGATTTAATTTTCCATATAAATTTGTATGGGAAAAGCATTTTTTTTAAATTTTGATATTTAAAAAATCCACGTTTCACGCTATATTAAAACCGGATTCATATTTGATTGCTCTGAAATGTGCTCTACAACTTTCCCGAAGAGAGTATGGTGCTAATTTGTTCCTATAAAAAGATACAGCGTTTTCAAAACTCGTCTAAAACGTTTTGAGTTTTGAGGACGCTGTATCTTCTTTCAGGAGCAAGTTAGCACCATACTCTCTTTGGGAAAGTTGTAGAGCATCTTCCAGAGCATCCGAATATGAATCCGGTTTTAGTACAGCGTGAAACGTGTATTTTTTAAATATCATAATTCAAAAAAATGGGTTTTCCCATACAAATTTATATGGAAAATTGAATCGCTTTGCGCAAAGTTCGGACTTAACCAATTGTTCTCAAACTTTGGGGAGTTGTTTAGGACCCCAAAAGGAACTGAAAAATTGCTGTGCTGGAAAATCGATTTTGTTATTACACCCTTAGGGGGCATGTTGATGCCTCTGTGCTCTCTTGTACTAAGCTTGCTGGTTTTCCTATCAAGTTAGCATTAGAGAGCGCAGATGCATCGATTTATTTTTTACAAGTTATCAGAATATTACGATAAAGTTTGTTAAGTAGTGATGATTTGAAGGTTTATTTTTCAAAAAGTTCATCTAATTTGGCATCAGAATGACTCTTTGGACGATATTGTGGGGTTGAAAAGTAATGGAAATGGAAGGGGTCGATTAGAACTAAAATTACTCCTTAGAACACCTTTACGGTAATCGAAAAGTTTTTGGAACAATTTCTGTTTGATTTGTGGAGAATTAAAGAAGCTTGTTTTTGATCATAGGTGGAACATTTTCCTTATATGGGTTTGAAACTTTCCAATGCAACTTGCTCCACAACAGTTAGAACTGTTCTACAAAACTAGTTTCGTTACGGTGCTTATGTGCGATGCTACCATTCGCTGCTGTTATTAACATTAAAATTAGCGCGCTATGCCTGTCTCCAAGCTAATTTAAATTAATAATACATAGAGAGTCGACATTTGCAGGCCGCCGGTAGCATGCTCCAGGTAACAACCCTGCTGCGCGGGAGAGCGACGACGCCGGGGATGTAATAATTTCATTCCGAACTATTGATTAATATTCATGGCTGGGTCGTTTGCAATGCAATATGCCAGGGATGTTCCCCACCATCGGCGCGTGCAAAAAGTCAAACATTGAAGCTGCATGTTGTATCGCGGGGTATCGATGTGTACAACAAGAGATGCGCTTCATTGAGTGCATCGCTGCAGGGGTTTCGCCGGTTCGCGTCGAACATCAAGTCCTGAACTCAGCGAACAATCAACCGGTCTGTGGCGGGGTTGAACAAAAAGGAAGATTTATAATTGCAGTGTACGAAAGAAAATTGAAAAATGCAATTACATTGATTACAACTATCGAGCGCTGTGATTCAATCGAGTTGAAATTTGCTCGCTTCCAAGGAACGGAATCGATGGCGAGACGAGCGACTTCTGGTACTGCTCGAGATCTTGAATGACAGCATCCAGATGGAGATGTCAAATGGAACGAAAACTATGGAATGCTTGCTCGTTCGGTGGCAGCTTCTGTTTTAGTAAAAGAACATTGAACAGAAGCGTTGTAGCTCGTGTGATTTCTGTGAGATTCCCGAATAGACAGATACTTCTCCGGGGTGCTCCTCATGCCAAAGTTAATTGAATGCAGACATGTTAACAGCATCTGAAGGGAGACACACTCCATAGGTTAGATGTAACTTTTTTTTGCGTGTTTCAGTCGGTTTCTATTCAATCCATTACCGCAGAGACTGTCGAAGTTTTACGTTCATTTAACTCAATGGACCAAAGACAGACAATGACTAGAGAAAAGAGAGTCCATTTCGGTAATGAATGTTTGACGCAAGGTTAAAGGAAAACTTGTGTTTCACTTCAGTTGCAAAAGCTTTTACTCGATGAAAGAACGATATTCATGTTAGTTTTCTCAAAACAAACTCTTGAAATTCAACAAAAGTTTGATGAAAATAGTCATGTTTTTGGACGGTTTGATTTCTTAGACAATAATAATTTGTTTGTTCTTATTTTGCTATTAAAAAAAACGAAAAAGTTATTAGCTATTAGTAAGATGTAAATTTATCAACAAAATTCAACATTACACGGAGAAAAAAGAGTTCCCAAAATCGTGAACAAGCGTTTATGAAATTCGGAACCACGAACAAAGTGTTCAAATTTCATGGTACGTTTTTCAAAATCGTACCATGGGATTTGAACACTTCGTTCGTGGTTCCTAATTTCATGAACGCTTGTTCACGATTTTGGGAACTCTTTTTTCTCCGTGTAGTAATACGAGTTAAATCTTGTGAAACTTCAAACCTTTTTTGAAAATTGAATGATCTTTTAGAAAAAAATAAATCTGGCTTTAAACGAACTCATATTTAATCTAATAATTAATCTGTCAAGGCCAAATAATTAGAGGGCATTTTTTTTAAAAAGAAATACATTTGAGAAATCTCAGTGTACATTCCCTCAAAAAGAAAATCCTTCCTGATATAAATATGACTTCGTCGCCGTCGTGCTAACTTGTCGTACGTGCATTTTGGGCCAAATTGAGTTAAGAACGCCATTTTGTGCAGCTCACAATGCCTCATCTTTTGACCTTTACAGATCCCCAAAATTCGATTTCAATCCTGAGATATTCAATGAAAACCAAAAAAGCTCCGAAAATTTTTGTCACTTTTCATATGAAAGAAGTTTCAATCTTGTCGTGCTATCTTGTCACTCCCTGAAAAATGATGTAAGTGCGACAACTGGCCAAAGGGATTTCAGGTCAGAACGCGTTTGACGCACGTACAAGTTAGACTACCGTAAACATTTATAATTATAACTCGAGACTCCAGCAACCAACTTCAACCAAACTTCGGGACAATGCACAGAATGGTCAGCCGAACAAAACGTGTTTGTTATTGTTTACATTGCGTGCTTTGGTTTTTGTTTATTCAAGGTCAAACATTAAAGCGCGTTTTTCTCTACTTTATGTTTAGAAATTTGCTTACTGACAGTGCTATCAGATTTTTAGAATGTCTTGAAAATATCCATATCAAACATGCTAAACAGATAACAAAGCTTACACTAATATTTTTTAAACTTCTACAAAACAGGGCTTTAATGAAGTGACATCTTATGTCAGGGCTGCCAGATCTTCAAATATTTTGACTGATTGGAATAGGTACCTTTAAAACGATATCCATTAAAAAAAATTGAAAAAATCTTAAAACTTTAACACTTTTTTTTTTTTTGCTTTATTTATGAATTTATGTACCGTAAAACGGGGTGACTTTGATAGCCGGGGTGACTTTGATAGGTTTGAGATTTTTCCGCAAAATGAAGAGTACAATTAAAATACGTAAGGAATGGTTTAGAAACATACTGACCGTGGTAGAGAAGTGTTCTAAGTACCTCAAGAAGAACTTTTCATAAAATTTTGACAAGTTTAAAAGTTATTTAACTATAGTCAAGAAAATGATGATGAAAGTCATTATTTTAAACTTCTCAAAGTGTCATGATTTTCTCAATGAACAGAATTTTTAATCGGAAAACGGAAAGCATTTTCGGATTGTTTGGACAATTTTCCACTAGCAGAAGGTAAAATAAGTTTGTAAATAATAAATAATATGTGTTTTTGAAACACAATTAGAAAAAATCTCCAAATTTATAGCCAATTTCAGTTAAACAAATTTCATGTAAAATGTGAAAACTTGTGATTCGTGCTTCGAATTCAGTATAAAATGCAATATAAATCGATAATTTTATAAACAAAACTAGTTTTAACAAATTTCAGGCAAAATTCCGACTTTTTAACAATTTTACCTAAAATTTTATGTATTTTGCTAAAAAGCTTATACACTTAGTTAACAAAATATTAACATTGATTTTTTTCTTAAAAACTATATCAGCTACTTTAGTGATGGTACATTTAGCGTACAAATAAAGTTTGAAAATCTTGAAAATGATTTTAACAAGAAAAACTATGACTATCAAAGTCACCCCGGAATTAAAACTAAGAATTTTTAACGTAACTATTTTTCTAAACATTATTGAAAAAACTTTTTTTCCGAAATAGTGCATGGACTTGGTGTGGTCTACCCCAGTACATGTTTTAAAAATAATAATCTTGAGAAAAACCTTACCTGTTGGAATATATTCTAAAAACAAATTGAAATCCTATCAAAGTCACCCCGGTTTACGGTAGCTAAAAGATTTTTACAAACTGTATTCAGCTACGCTGCTAGTGAGACACAATTTTACAGTTTTGCTATCTTACTAAACTACACCATTCAGTTACTGTTCCCTTAACAAATATTGCTTCACCTGCACTTTAAACACTGAAAGGGATAAATTCTTAAATCCTGTTGGTAGAGAGTTAAACATTACTACCCCCTGATAAAACAAATTTTTCTGGCCTTGGGTTGTTCTGACCCTATCAACATAGTACAGTTCGTTTTGCCTTGTGTTACGCGAGTGTATAGTAGAAACACCTAATAGAACCGTGTTTGTTTTCATCAGATTATTTTTGATTTTGTAAATGTGGACTAACATATTGAATTTTGATAATAATTCGACTGGTAAGGCTTGCATGGAATACAAGTCTGTAGTAGGGAATCTAACTGGAAGTCGCTTGATACATTTAATTACTCGGTTTTGTCTCGGTCAACGGGTTCAGGTACGTGTCTGCAGCGACACCCCATATGCCACTCATATACGACAATTGAGGTAAAATAAATGCATTATAAATGTTCCAACAAGTATGTAGGCTAATGCACGAACGCACTCTTCTAATAGTGAATACATAAGGTGTTATTTTTTTGATTATGTTTTGTATGTGTGTTTTCCATGACAAGTTTGATTCTATGCTTAATCCTAAGTAGTTTACAATATCCTGTTTTGATAAATTTGTTCCGCATATTGCTACATTTAGAGAATTGGTTGATCCAATGTTCAGATAACATGATTTTTTTACATTCAACTTTAGACTATTTTTATGAAGCCACTCAAGAATCAACTTCAGATCATGCTTCATATCATTTTCTATGTTTTCCAAAGTTTTTCCACTATAAATAATACAGACATCGTCTGCGTACAATTGCATTCTTCCTTTGACGTTTAACTGAAATAAATCGTTCACATAAACTAGAAAAAATAGAGGCCCTATAATCGAACCCTGAGGAACTCCATATTCTATTAACGCAGCATTACTATAAGTGCTGTTTGCATACGTATATTGAAACCTATTGGTTAAATATGATTTTAATAAGTTCGTAGCTTCATCATTGAAACCGTAATATCGTAATTTATGTAACAAGATACTATGAGAAATGCAGTCAAAAGCTTTGCTGAGATCTAGAAAAACGCAGACAACAAGTAAATCTTTTGCTTTGTAAATACAATTCATTAAATCAGCAGTAGCTGTAACTGTACCAGATTTCTGTAAAAACCCATATTGATTTTTATGTATAATATTGTTATTTATTAGGTAAGTTCTGATTTGTTTATCAAGAACTGATTCGAACAATTTCGACGTAGCAGGTAGAATTGAAATGGGACGGTAACAAGTTTTTTCTTGACTGTTATCTGACTTAAAAAGAGGAATAACTTTGGCTAATTTTAAATTATCAGGAAACACACTTCTTTGAATCATTTGATTTACTAGCTTTGTAAGTATTGGTGTTACAAAGAGTTTAGCTTTACTTAGAAATTTCATAGAAATGCCATCTTTTCCAACTGCTGCATTTTTGTTTAGATTTTCTATAATATTTGCAGTTGCTTCACAATCGATTTCAGTGAATTGGAATACTAAATTATTATTGAAAGTTCCTTGATCAAGCACGGTATTTATCTGAATTCCTGTGTATCCAACTTTGACAAAATAATCATTGAAAATTTCAGCAATTTCTTTATCGTTGGTGATACTTAAACTATTTTCAATTAAAGAGATTTTGTGAGGGATATGCGATTTGTTTTTATTGAATACAATTTCGTTTATTAATTCCCAATACTTTTTTGGATCCCTTATATTGTTTTGAAATTTGTTATCGTAATAACTTTTCTTTGCATTTTTTGTTTTATTGCGTATTCTGTTTCTTAATTGGTTGTATAATCTTCTTAATTCCATGTTATCGCCATGTCTTTTCAAACGTTGGAACAGTTTATTTTTCCTTTTGATTTCATTGAGTAAGTTTCTATCAATGTATGGTTGTATTGATTTTGGGTTCTCTATAACTTCGTATGAGCGTTTGTTCTTGTTTATATTTTCAGAGCAAATTGTTTCAAATTCTTCGTAACTTGAAATGTGTTGTAGAGAGTTTGTGAAAGATCCATTTAAGAAATTATAATTCACAATTGTTTTAGTGAACTTCTTGACTGGCATTTTGTTAATGTTTTTGATAGACACAATAATGGTTCTATGATCAGATAAATGCTCTTCCGTATCATTTATAGAAATTTGTATATTTTTGTCAAAAATATCAGTTACGATATGATCAATAATAGTGGAAATGGTATTTGACACTCGTGTCGCGTAATTGCTTTCAATTTTATTTATTATAGCGTACCCTTGTGAAACTATTGAGCTATTATAATCTATTATTGCTTGATTATTTCTATCCAATAGGTTTATATTCATATCACCTACAACAAGCATATTTTTATATTTATTTAGAGTGTTTTCAAATTTTTCGATAAAATCATTGACATTTCTTCCGGGATTATACACTCCAAAAACATTAATCTTCAGATCTGGTAGTTCGACTATCAAAAAGTTATTAACGCCATCTTCAAATTCAAATATATTGCGACTGTGAATGGTTTTTAACACAAAAATAGATACACCACCGCCCCTATCAGAGCGACAGGAATGATAAACTTTATAATTCAGAATATTGCAGATTTCATTCAGATATAGCCAGGTTTTGCTAAACACGATTACATGTATATTTTGCAGACTATCGATCAGTTGTGTTAGTTCACTCATTTTTCCACGACAACTGCGTGTGTTGAGATGTAATACATTTAAATTGTTCTCATCAAAGTGTGTGGCATTTAGTTTGTATGATATATTTAAGATCAGTTCACTTTCCATTTGGTCCTCTTTGAGATGTTACAAATACAATAAAAAAGTTTGCACACTGCTTATTACGCTATCTTTATCGACAATAGATCTTCTTCCTTACATATTCGTATTGTTGCAGAAGTTTCATCACGTTTGATAAATATTTTGCCTCTCGCAAACCATGCGAAGCGAAATCCATTTTTGTTCTTGAAATTTCTCGCTGCTTGCATAATAACTTGGTTATGGGGAGTTAAGTGATGGTTAATGTAAATACGTTGATCAATATCGAAACCGAGATTGCGGCAGGAAAGGGTGATATTTTTCGCTGCACTAATTATTTTTTCCTTCACTACGCGGTTAGAGAATTGAACCAAAATAGGCTCAATTTGTTTTGTGTTCTTCGACATCAGACGGGTAATAGAGACAACATCACGGTCGAAAAGGTGCACATTTAGGGTTTCACATATTTTGATCAGCACGGAAGAAAGATCCTCAGGGGCAGTTTTGATAACATTTGAAATCAACACATTGTTGGCCAATTGTTCCTGCTTTACATCGTTTAGAGCGTTGTTCAATTCACCCAGCTGCGATGTTACATGGAGTTGTCCGTGTTGTAGTGTAGCAAGTCCAGCGACGTTCTCTTCAACCTTACCACTAAGTGAGGTTAAGTTTTCCCGGAAAGTCTCGAACTCCTTGTTGATGAAGACTTGAGAGGCCTTCACCTCATCCACATCCTGCTTCAGTTCGCGTAGATCCCTTTGGACACCCTTGATGTCAGTCTGGATTTCTTCTTTGGACGAAGTGATCTCATTTTTCAACAGCTTGTGGAGATCGGTCAACGTCAAGGGATTTGCCATGACGTTAGCTGATCCGTGCAAAGTTTTTTTTGCAGGTCGATCCGCAGCTTCCTGCTCCTGTCCTTGGGTTGGACTAATTACACTTCGTTTTTTTGAGTTGCTTCGTGTCTCCGTAGGCATAAAAAAACTATTAATTAGCTTAATTTAATTCCAAATTTAACACGATAAAATATTTTTTTCGAACAATACTTTGTCAGTAAACAAAAGAAAGCAAAATTGATGAGCAGCACGACAAAGGCTTGTGCACTGTTCGACAGCAAAACTGAGACTTGAAAAAAATGATTTGATTTGTTATTGATATTTCAAAATTGGTTTAATGTAATGGCAGAGTTGCCAGATGTTCAGTATTAAAGACTCGTCGCAAAGAAATGCCGAATACCTTTTGAAAGCTGCAAAGTAACATAATTTCAGAAGATATGTTTATTGAATTCATGACATCAAGTTCTGATAACATTGTATAGGGTTGCCAGATCTTGGATATTTTTCCTTTAATGATCGTTCTTTTCAGTGAAGCAAATTCTCGCAACCTTAAATAAAATCGAGCAGAATGGTCTTCAAACTCCTCGCCAAAACGATTCTAGCATGACTTTGGCCGCACAGCGTGCTTCCTCACATCTGTCCCATTTCAACTCAAGCCCCAAGGTTTATCGCTTCCAGATGATGATGATCCGTAAAGCCGCAAACAGAGCAGTGACACGATATTTCGCGATTATTTTCAGATCTTGGTCCAAACTATACGACCTCGCTGAGGCTGCGGCAGCGGTCACCACCACCGCGACTATGACTAATTGTGACCGTCGAGAAAAAACTTGTTACGCAGGCTGGTCGTCATCCCAAATCGTAAACGCCACAGCTAAAGACGCCTGACAATGGCCCATCATCAAGAAGATGATCATGATTATTTCCCTTTCGAGACACAGTCGAGGTGGTTGACTTGATCGAACGGTTGCGCCGACGCCGACTGGCTGAGACAACGAACGAATCTCGTTACGCAGATTAGTTGGACGGTTCTGGTGGGCAAGGTTTCAACATTCCACCTCTCTCTATACCACGAGGATGGTCACCTTAACCGTGATGAGTCACTTCCTGAAGCGGTGTGATCGAGAAATATTTGCGTGCGGTTGATGATCCGCTTTTAGGGAAAGGTGATTATGAAACGGAGAGTGACTAACGCGATCACTTGAAGCCCTTTAATGGGGGAGATCTCGAGGACTTATGACTCTTATGATTCGTTGATCGTCAAGAAATTCCCACATCTGAAGGTGAAATTTGAATGTTAAACTTGCAAACCACGGCGTTTCTGTTGTCCACAACCTTCAAATGTTTCACCAAAACAATTGTACCAAGTTGCTACCTCGTAGCCGCAACAATTCTGTCGATTCCGACGAACCCAAACAGCAGTCAGTGCATCAACAAACGGCACTGCTTCCTATTTGTGCGGCGCAGGGCACAGTTCCGCATGCTGTTTCTTGCCGTGTAGTCTTTCCCAGCCCAAAGAACCTCCAGCTATAACACCCCTCAAAGCGAGTGTTAACCTACAGCCAAAACGTGATTGATTTATGGCCATGCACCACTTTGTCCACGTCCATCTCTCCGCTCGGAAGAACCACGAACGAATTATGTACCAACATATATTATGTATCACAACAGCGCCAACCAACCAAGCTACGATAGCTGGCTGGAAGAAGATATCATTCTTCGCAGAGACCACATCGTATAGAGGTAGGCCAGTCGATGTAACCTTCTGGTCTGGATCTACGAAGCTTGTCTACCATCTAGGAAAGCGCCTACAACGGGTAAGATTTGCTCCCCTCGGAATTTGATTGATTGACATATCTTCTTTCTAGGGCTAGGGCGCATATCTCCACTGCTGGTGGGTGAGCAGGGACTGTAGGTCGTCCGTCTATAGATGATAGGGGAAACCACGAAACATGAACGGCAGGTTTATCGCCATCGGTGCAGGCAACCAGGACGCCCATCCAGCGTTAAGTGTTTTCAATCAATTATGTGTAATTGGCGCATGCATGGGACTATCAGCAGAAGTGAGGAGGACGACACTAACTAAAGGGAGGACCTTGTTTGCACCGTTGTACGGTGACACACAATGGTGTTGTTGAACAAATAGGCAAATATGGTACTTGTTGTGTAGGTTCGTGTGTGAAAGAGGGCTTGGAGGAAGAATTTGATATACCTAGTATATTTTTTAGTTTCCTTTATCAAGAAAATTAAACACATTTTATGTTTGAACGAAGTTTTGCTAGCCACAATATAAGCAGGGTTGCCATTTGGTTCAGGAGTTCGTAGCTTGAGTGCATACCTAATATTTTCTTACATTGGATTTGTTACAATATTAAACCACAGGGACAGCTTCCCGAATTGAGTAACCACCATGTATAATGCTATAATGCTATAATGCTATAATCCTGTAAACTTACTTTCTTCATGCATTTCGTTCGACTCAGAATTAAAAAACAAATAAATTATTTGTGTAAATTGTCATTCATTAAATTGTGCACTTGCTGGACCACTCTATTTCAAAAAGATCTGGCTTCGAAAATATCACTTAAGTAGTCTTAACTTAAAACAGAGTTACCAGATCTTCAAACTTTTAGACTAGTTTGAAAGGTGATGGGTCATATGTTAGTCCGGAAAAGTTGATATGCAGATAAGTGAGATCGAGCTTCACATTAATATATCAGACAGGGTTGTCAGATCTTCAATATTTTGGACTCGTTTGAAAGGACATTAGATTACCTTCGACAATATTAGGATCATACATACATCCAGACTGATCACGCCTTCCGTCGGAAGGGAAGTAAATGTTGGCCCCGGACTAACCTAAAGGTTAGGTCGTTAGCTCAGTCCAGGTGTAGGAGTCGTCTCCCTGGGTCCTGCCTCGGTGGAGTCGCTGGTAGGCAGTTGGACTAACAATCCAAAGGCCGTCAGTTCGAATCCCGGGGTGGATGGAAGCTAAGGTGTAAAAAGAGGTTTGCAATTGCCTCAACAATCAAGCCTTCGAACACCTAGTTTCGAGTAGGAATCTCGCAATCGAGAACGCCAAGGCAATGCTGTAGAGCGAATAATTTGATTTTTTTTGAGTTGAAATTAAGGGGAAATCGCATGTAAAATGCGTAGGAATAGTTCAATGTTTCAATGTTTTTACTCTTAAACGTTACTGGTCATGGTTTTAAATTGTACTTACATGTAGCAGAATGATATAAAACGATTTACGGAACTGACTTAGCCGGATTAAGCCTTAGTTAAGTGACTTAAGTACATTATTTACAAGTTTACATCGAAATATTTTTTAAAAACTCCTACATTAGGCAATTTTAAGTCTAGAAAGACTAAACAGTAAAAAAAATCATGTTAAAATTTCATCTAAAAAGGAGTACATCTTTTATGTCAGAAAAAAGCTTTAATTTTACCTCTAATAATGTGTAAATTTACATCTGGCAGACGCTAGGAAAAAATATCTGTAATCCCGAAAAAATATCAAACCGGCGACAGTTTTATCTAGCTTTACTAAGTCCGCGCCCCAACACGCACAGCCATCTCGCCGCTGTGAAAATTGGACGATCAAAGCCAATGTAGCTCTATGTGTTCCGTACATTGTATACTGTATTTACTGCATATACGGTACATAGAGGTACATTGGCTTTGATCATCAAGTTTTCACAGCGGCGAGTTGGCCGTGCGGGTTGGGGCGCGGACTTAGTAAGCTAGATATAATTATCGCCGGTTTGATATTTTTTTGGGATTACATATATTTTTTCTTAGCGTCTGCCAGATGAAAATTTACACATTATTAGAGGTAAAATTAAAGCTTTTTTCTGACATAAAAGATGTACTCCTTTTTAGATGGAATTTTACCATGATTTTTTTTACTGTGTAGATTGCATAAAAATAATTAAAATGGGGTGACTTTGAGCCAAGGGGTGACATTGTACCAAATTTTACGTTTTTTTAATAACTAACTGAGGACCCCGTGGCGCGGTGGATTCGGCTACCGATTCCTCATGTGTGCTAAGTAGAGCGTCCAATTTCCCGGGGTTACAAAATTCCCGGGAAACGGGAAATTTTTAACGAATTTCCCGGGAAATCCCGGGAATTCCCGGGAAATTTGAAATATATCGAAAATTGATCTTATTCTGCTTCTGATTTATATTTTGCAACAAAATTGTATAGAACTGCAACTTTAATGTTCAAAATGAGTGTAGGGGTCAATTAATGGCTTGACTGCTTATAAAAATCATACAACTTTGCAAAAAAAAAAAAAATTCTTATTATATCAATTGATTTTTTTTTTGTTAAGAAGTATTATTTTTTTAAATAAAACAAGCCTTACCCGAAAAACTTCGTCTTTTCCTTTTTTCGTTTGTTGACGTTTTTAGCTTTTTCCTTGTTCAGCCTCCTATGATCAAAATTATATTTTACGCAATTTTTTCTATACAATCTGCAGATTTTCCGAAATCGGTTCCAGAGTGGCCAAAGTTGCCACTTTTTGGCGTAAGAACCTTCCTTGGGCTTATACGAACCCAACGCAACAAAGAGCACCTCGTTCCGACGCTCCGTATTGAACTGATTCGCGTTCGAACAAAACCGTCGAAATTTTTTATATATATAGATATTGAATCAGTGAGTAAAATTCACGCTTCTTAACCATAAAAATGCTATTAAATTTGTCTCTGTTACCATTTCAAAGGAATATGTTTAAGAATAACGTTGACTCATAAAACAAAAAAACAAATAAAAGCATGCAGAAATCATGTTTTTCATGGCAAATAACTTGTTCTAGACCGTAATTTTATCAACAAAACTCATTTTAAGGATTTTTGGGCAAAATTTTTACTTTTTATCAATTTCACCAAAAATTTATAGGTATATTGTTAAAAAACTTATAAACTATGTTAAGTAAAATTTACACATTGATTTTCTTTTTCTTCTTAAAAACTTATCAGCAACCTTAGTGATTGTGTAAAATTTGAACACATTAAATCTGATTTTAACAACGAATATTTTGTACAATGTCACCCCAATATGCTAAATACAATTTTCAACGCCACTAGTTTTCAAATACTATTGAAAAATATTTTTTTACAACAATAACGTCATGATTCGAAATCCGGACACTTAGTAGCATATCATTTTCGTTATAGCTGACAAAAAATCATGTAATAAGTTGGAAATGAAGAAATATCATCAGGACGTAGTATTAACAGACAGTTTAAAGAAAATGCATGCAACATATGTCTTTTCTAACAACTTTTCATCAAAATTTGAAAATTAAAATGACTTGTTGTGCTTCGAATCCCGGACACTGATAAAAGCTGATTCGAAATCCGGACACTTTTGCTTCGAATTCCGGACACTCGTTTTTGCTAATGAATCGCACAAATTTGGACTGAAATGTTAGTGAATGGCATTCTTTAGGTTTCAAATAAGCTGTTAACATCATAACAATCAATGTTTTATATAAAAAATTGCTAGAATTTAAGGAAATCAAAACCATAAATTTCTGCTTTGCCTTCCCGGTGCTTCGGATGCCTATGAAATATTTCACGTGAAATGTTTCGCATTTTAGGTAATCATATAATTTTATTTTATTTAACTGTTTTGACATTGACTACAGCGTTCAAACAAACTTTAAATGAAAGTTGATGTTAGAATTCATCAAATCACACAGTTTTGACATTCATAATGCGAACTTATATCCAAATAATTGATAAAACAAAATGAGGTGTCCGGGTTTCGAAGCATCCGGGAATTCGAATCATGACGTTAGTGCATGGACCTTGTGTGGCCAACCCCAGTACATGTTTTACAAAATAATAATCTTGAGACAAACCTTACCAGTTGGAAAAAAATATAAAAACAGAATGAAATCCTATCATTGATACCCCGTTTTTCTTATAAATTCAATATGCACAGTAGATTAAAATGAATAAAATTAAGTTAGGTTCTCTCATTAATATTTTTTCAAATAAAAAAAATTAGGACCAAAAAGTAAGGAAAATGTATACTTCCGCTTGAATTTCGGGAATTCCCGGGAAATTTAAAAATTTCCCGGGAAACGGGAAATATTATTTTTCGGGAAATCCCGGGAATTCCCGGGAAATTTTTTCCCGGGACGGGAAATTGGACGCTCTAGTGCTAAGGGGCCTGGGTTCGATTCCCGCCCATCTCCTCTGGGTGTTCTGTGTTTGTCCCGTTAGTTAGTAAATTCAGTCTGAAAAGACGGTGTGGTGTCTATTAAATAGCTTAACAACAAGCTCGATAAGCTTGAATTGTAAGGATTAGGTACTCGTTGCAAATATTGTTGTCCTCTCCCATAATTTTGAAAATTCCATAGAAAGTTGAATTAGAACGAAAAAAAACTACAAAGGAATTTTAGCCTTATTATTGGACCCTGACAAGAGTTTTAAGACACAAACTACATTGAAAACTTACATCGTCCTTCATATGTAAGTATTTATAAGTTCAATAACCTATACATATTAGACTATACTATTTTCACATTTTCTTAAGATATGCCAGGCTTGTTAAAACAGTGGATGAGTGGTTGTGTTTTCACATGAGGCAGGAGTAGGTTTTGTTTTACTGAATATATTATCAGTAAAAGTACTTGCTGATCAATAATATGTTTTGATGAATTTCAACGATGATCAAACTGTATGAACAATACATTAATCAATTATAAATTACAGTTTTTATGATGATTAACTGCAATTTTGCAAAATCATAATTGGTTTGAAATATTAATCCTGTGGGAAGTTGTGCCATTAAACTTTTGCTAATTATAGTCATTACACAGGGCAACAAAAATGTTTGAGCTAAATGATAGCTGAAATACTCACTACATTTCATTCGTATGGTTCAAGTTTATAAACGTTTTAAAACAAAAAAAAAACAATATTATTATTAATGCAATGCTACAAACTTGCCACGTCACATAATTGTATTTTCTTTTTTTGTATTCAAAACGTATCGATTCAACATGTGCGCATCGTTTTTAAATTTGTCACTTATAGATGATTTAAAATCAAAGTTAAAACATATTAATTTGCGATCTGCGCAACAATATCATCAAATTATTTTTGGGTTTGGGAGCATAAATAGACCAAATCAAGCAGTCTGCAAACAAATATTGACATAAACTTAATGCTTATCAAAACAATCTTTTGTACATTGTCACCCCTTGGCTCAAAGTCACCCCATTTTAATTATTTTTATGCAATCTAGTCTTCCTAGACTTAAAATTGCCTAATGTAGGAGTTTTTAAAAAATATTTCGATGTAAATTTGTAAATAATGTACTTAAGTCACTTAACTAAGACTAAATCTGGCTAAGTCAGTTCCATAAATCGTTTTATATCATTCTGCTACATGTAAGTAAAATTTAAAACCATGACCAGTAACGTTTAAGAGTTAAAACATTGAAACTTTGAACTTTTCCTACGCATTTTACATGCGATTTCCCCTTAATAGCAACTAAAAATACTAAAACTGACCGTATCCGAAATTTCTGCCGGCAAATATTTTGAAACTTGGTCCAGAGGTGCAGAATGGTCCCAGAAACCATGTCCAATCATTGGTTTGGGTGGAAATTTTTTCTTCATAATAACGGTCTGTGGGGGACCCGTGGTGGGTGTACGAGTCCATTTTTATAGCAGGATCATGGCAGCAGGAGCAGGTTTTTATGTTACACATGATCAATATGACAAAGAATTTTGTAAATTAAGGTTATTTAAAATTTCATGCTTTATTTTGAGTCCAAATTTTAAAATAACCGAGATTTAAAGTTTGTAGCTTTGTCGAAATATCAAATTTATGACCAGTATCGTAAACGATGACGTTTGGTAAATTTTCTCTCGTTGGAACTTTCCTTAGGGCACCGGCCACTCCAGGTTGTGACAAATTATGTCTAAACGCCAATTTTTATGTCCATACCAATATGGAATGGTTTATCTTTTGAGCAATTCTTTAGGAAATCGACCGATTTCGACCATATTTATTTTTTTTATTTTTTTTATTTTAAAAACTTTGTGGGGACCAAAAAAGCTATTTTGTGTCATTGGTTCACCCATACAAGTTTCCATACAATTTTGACAGCTGTCCATACAAAAATGGTACGTAAATATTCGAATGTCTTTATCTTTTGTATGAAGTTTCTGATCAATTTGGTATCTTCGGCAAAAATGAAGCTATTGTTGAGGAAAAATGTCAGAAAAAATAGGTACACGGAAAATTTAGTTTTGCCGATTTTATAAATATATTTTTTTTACAATTTCCCAAAATCCGTTTTTTTTATTCCCGAGATTTTTGATATGTTTTAGCAACTTTTGAGCCATATAAAAATAACGTCATGATTCTAATTCCTGAACGCTTCGAAACCCGGTCAGCTCATCTTGTTTTATCAATCATTTAGATATAAGTTCGCATTATGATTGTCAAAACTGTGTTATGTGATGAATTCTAACATCAACCTTCATTTAAAGTTGGTTTGAACGCTGTAGTTAATGCCAAAACAGTTAAATAAAATAAAATTATAAGTTTACAAAATGTGGAACATTTCACTGAAATATTTCATGGGCGTCCGAAGCACCGGGAAGGCAAAACAGAAATTTATGGTTTTGATTTCCTTAAATTTTGTTAATAAAAAACTAGTAGTATAATCGGGATCAAAGTATGGAAAAGCCATACTTTGATCCCGATTATATGAAACAAATATTGTGTTTAAAATTTATTTTATCGTAACTATCTATCGTAACACGTTAATGAGATAATTTTTGAGCTACCGTCATCAGGGGTGACATTGGGTCTGGGGGGTGAGATTGGGTCATACAAAAATGCTGAAATATAGCCATTTTGAGTTTTCATAATTTCTACCCAATTGATGCTCAATTTTCAATCGATTATATCTTGGAAACCATTGATCAGATTTTCAATGTTAAAAAGTGAATCTTTTGAAACAATTTGTAAACTTTTTGAAAAAAATCCGATTTTTAAAATCACGACCTACAATTTAATAGGGCCAAACAGTATGATTTTTTTATGATTTTTTTAAAAGTAAAAACATTTTTTTAAATAAATCATGCTGGATAAAACAGTAGATTGCTTCAAAGAATGATTTCATCAAGTAAAACTTAAATTTTACGACATTCATACTTACAGTGACTTCCTTTGTCCCGATGAGAATACCACAGCAGGGGACTGCGAGTTCTGAACTTGATCCTCAGGATGCGCGTTCCAATAAGAAAATGTAAATTTTACACACAATGCACAGAAAACATGAAATTGCTACTTGCACAACAAAAAACACTAATCACACTGAATTAATCAAATCTTCCAGGAAGTATCCTACTCAGGTACCCCACTCACTCTTCTATTCTTTTGTTTGGCTTGGTTGTCTTCTTGAATTCTTCGCAGATCTTCGATTTCGTGTCGCGATTTTTGCGTTTCACTTTTCCTTCGGCTCTTGAGGTTTTCTTCCACCAAAGGGGTTGCCCTTACCGATTCTGCACACCGCTGACGTTTCTGCCCGGTCACGAAGCTATCATTTCAAGGTTAAACACTTTTGCTTTCTTCCCTGATGATGACGGTGGCGGCCAGGTTGCTCATTAAATTCATTCCACTCTCTCTTTCACTTTGGTTATCTCCCCGGTGTTGTGGGAAATAAATAAACAACAAACAAACACAAAAAAATGCCGAGGGACTGAGACTTGCAGACTCCACCAGCTCTCACGATACACTTCTTTCTCTTTCACGTGGTTGGGCGACAGCACGTCACGAGCAGGCTTGTCGAAGTGCCGCGTGTAGCTATTCAGCCCGCAACGGAAATCGAAAGTGAACTTCGACAACGCGACACACACGATCACGATCTTCACCAGCTGGCCAAATGGATTTCGCGATTAAGTTCAAACGCGGATTCTGCGGATCTTCCGGGACTCGCTCCGTAGAGCGGCTACTTCGACGGCTAAACTCCGACGTCGACTAGCGGCAGCAGCAACCGAGCTTCAGAACCGTTGGTGAGCTACTGGGCCCGCGGCACGGAAGATCGCGCTCGAGAAGATGATGCGAAGGATGATATAGCAGTTCTCGGCGGCGCGAGGTGGGGCTCGTCGCAGGGATCCGACACTTCCTGGAAACAAGATAGGCAAGGCCCACTCTGCGAGGGAGAGAAAGAAAACAAAGCTGTCGTTACTATAAAGATGTCTCAAACCAGTGCATATAAAAATCAATCGCCACGATCGCCACGGCACGGCAAAGTCGGACCCCGTCATGGAAAGGCAACAGTTATGCGATTAAATGGGTATAAATCATCGGATGGATGGAAGTGCGTGAGGAGAAGTGTGCACTGGGGACAAGATTGGAGAACGGAGGATGGAGGACACGCCATCGCCACGAGACTCTTGGGCAGTGTTGTCAGGAATTATTGGCTTTCGCACGTCCTGTGTAGAACTGGACATTTATGAATAATTAAATGAAACTGTTATCAAACTAATGGATTCTGGTTTGTCCGGTCAAAGCGGTATGCATAATTGATAACACACATTGTATGCAAAGGTATCTCATCTCATTTGGATTTCTAGCATGTCTGAATGATTCAACAATCAATCTTGGTGTCAATTCCCTTTGATGTTTCTGATAAGTCGTAGATATTATTGACTTTTCCAAGCACTATTAAATTGTATACAGGTTATGTTTGTTTCATTTTTCTGTAGTTGAAAAATATATGGATAAAGCATAACACATCTCGACAATTCTGAAGTTGAGCAATTCTCTACGAAATTGGCTGATTTCGACCATTTTTATTTTTTGTATTTTTTTATTTGGTTCAAATTTTGTGGGCTCCTTCCCTATGACCAAAGTAGGCATTTTGTGTAATTGGTTCACCCATAATAGTCTCCATACAATTTTGGCTGCTGTTCATACAAAAAATGGTACCTAAATATTCAAAAATCTGTAACTATTGAAGGAATTTTCTGATTAATTTGGTGTCTTCGGAAAAGTTGTAGGTATTGATCAAGACTGTTCAGAAAAAATAGGTACCTATACAAAAAAAATCTAGTTGATTTTTTAATCAACTTATTTTCACAAAAACTTAATTTCCCAAAATCTGTATTTTTAGATTTACTAATTTTTTTGAAATGTTCGAACCGGCTCCGTGGCTTAATGGTTACGGCTTCTGCCTCACAAGCAGAAGTTTCAGGGATCAAATCCCGGTCGGTACCTTTGAAATTTGGAATCAGGAATTGGAACTTTGAATATGAACAAAAACGAAACAGAATCAGGTGGGATTCGAACTCACACCTTTGGATTGATGGTCTGGAACTCTAACCAGTCGGCCATCTGAAGGTTATAAAACATGTTGTATTATTCTTCTCATATTAAATACGCTCTGATCCCTGATTTGCCTGAAGGGATTGGGAGTCTTAAGATAGATCAAGGATCCGTCTGGTGCTTGCTTCTATTTTAAGGCGGGGCCGGACAATGCCCAACGACCTCGGAATTGGGCCGCTAGGATCTCTGCCATTCTGAAATGGGTCGTTGGAAGCAGCGCGAGGGCTATCACCACCTAATACCCGGGGCTGAGATAAGTTGTATCAGCATTCGGCATATACAAAGACAAAGTCTGATTCAAATTATACTTTCCCATAATTTCGCTACCGGTTAGCGGGTATTGGATTGGACCACAGACAGACAGACAGACTAAATTTTTTGAAATGTTTTAGGGGGAAAAAACCCACAACTTTTGAGCCCCAGAGAAGTATGGTCAAAAATTCTGCCACCGGGTAATGATTTTTTGAAAAAAATAGTTATTTTTGGAAAAACTGAAATTTCTAATACGTTTTTTGACCTATTTTAATGTAAAATTGAATCTTCAATCGAAAAGTACTTTACAGATTTTTTTTATGAAGGGCCCCGGTTTCAAGATATACCACCGAAAGTTTGATTTTCGTGAAATAATTGCAGTTTTTCGATTTTTTAAATAGTGACCATTTCTGGATTTTTTTTGCCTTCCTAACTGAGGTAAGGCTATAATCCTGCTATAAAAATGAACTTTTCTCAGAAAACTCGTAGACACACCTTCGTGTATACCTATCGACTCAGAATCGAAAACTGAACAAATGTCTGTGTGTGTATGTGTGTGTGTATGTGACCGATTTTGGTTGAACCAGTTGCATTCGATTTTGTTTAAGGTCCCAAAGTTTCGATATGTAGTTCAAAAGTTATGTATAAAATTGTGTGTTTTTTTTTTTATCCGGATGATAGATTTTTTATCCGGATGATAGATTGGAAATCGACTCAAATATCACTATGTTGTACATCGTTGGTTAGGTAATCAAAATACCCTTCCAATGAATCCAAAACATTGAGAATCTGGCAACCCTGTCTCGAGTTATGGCCACTTAAGTGATGTTTATGTACTTTTTTGAAACCGGATCTTACTTAAATGTATTTAAACTATGTCCGGATCCATCATCCGACCCTCCGTTGGTTAGGTAATTAAAATACCTTTCCAACGAGTACAAAACATTGAGAATCTGGCAACCCTGTCTCAAGTTATGGCCACTTAAGTGATATTTATGTATTTTTTTGTATCCGGATCTTACTTAAATGTATTTAAACCATGTCCTGATCCATCATCCGACCCACCGTTGGTTAGGTAATTGAAAGACTTTTCTAACATTTAGAATCTGGCAACCCTGTCTCATGTTATGGCCACTAGTGATGTTTATGTACTTTTTTGAAGCCGGAATGACGTGAGTTAATGTATTTAAACTACACAGTAAAAAAAAAATGTTAATATTACTTCTGGGAAGTAGTACATCTTTTATTGCAGAAAGAATGAATAATTTTACCTCTGAAAATGCGTAATTTTATCACTTTTCTAGTGTAATGCCACTTTTCAGTCTAAAATGAGGTAAAATTACAACATTAAAGAGGTAATATTGAACCTTCTAAAATTACATCTTACAAAATTACATTATTTTTTGCTATGTATGTCCGGATCCATCACCCGACCCACCGTTGGTTAAGTAATCGAAAGACCTTTCTAACGAGTCTAAAATATTGAGAATCTGGCAACCCTGTTTCGAGTTTTGACCTCTTGAGTGATATTTGTGTACTTTTTTTATTGCGGATCTTGAGACAAAACTAGATGATATTTGTGTCCAATCCCATCGAATCGCCAATTGTTGACCAACCACCAACCATATAGGTGGATTAAGTTAGTTTTTTTTAAAGCAACTAATGGTCCGATTTTCAATATTTAAAAATAAAACATGCGTGAAATTTTCCGATCTCTTTCAAAAAAATATTTTAAATTTTTTTGAGTCAAGACTAACATTTCAAATGGGCATAATATTGAATGGTTGGCTCTTTTGAAATGTTCATTTGTTTTAAAATTGTTTTTGAAAAGATCTGAAAATTTCACGAATGTTTAATTTTTTATCATTAGTTGCTGAGATATTGACAAGCGCAACCCCTTAATTTTGCTATCCCACGTTTTGTGAGTTTTACTATTCATTCAAAAATTCTCCGACTTTGCCTTTTGAAATTCCTCAAAACCTCAAAAAATAAGGGGGTGAATCGTTGAGTGAACACTTTGCCCATTGTATTTCAATTTAGTTTGGAAATTTCTACTAAAAATATTTTTTAAGTATCGATTAGTACTACTTTAAACTGCATTGAGAGCTAGATTACATAGAGTAAATTTTAGAGTTTTAAATAAATTACAAAATCAAACTGAAAACCGGATTACATTCTTCAAAAGTGTCCATCGATTACGTAAAAAAAACTAAAATAAAAGAAATTGATGTATTGAACATTATTCCTTCCCTTAGCAAAATATTTCTAGCAAAAAAAAAAAAAAATGTTTCTAGAATGCAAAAAAAAAAAAACAGTAAAGGCAACTGTTCTACCAGTATGACGTACACTCCCCGTTGGGTCATTCCCATGTAATCCGGGCGGCGACGGCGGTAAGTGACGAGAACCTCCCCGCGTAACTTCCAATAACAACATTCGATAACTGCCCGGCAAATCAAAACACATCAGACATCATCGCAAAATCATGCAGTCATTCGAACCGTTGACTTGATATTACACAACGCGGAGAAATACTCTCGAGCAGAAATCAAACTGCCAATTATCACCATAATCTGGAAACCCTGAACCGTCCGGGTCAGACTCTCGGCAGCCGGCGAAGCCACCAATCCAGCGTGCAAATGAAAACAACAACAAAAAAATCCCATAAAGAGTCAGATCTTCTACGCGACTCGGACCTGGGGTATTCGCCCTTCGGCCTCAGCGCGTGTGTCTTCTTGTTGGAGGCAAAAAAAAAATTGAGACAAAATAACAAAAACGAGGCTCGGAACCGGTACCGATTGGGTTGAACAGTGCGAGCAAGACCATGTCCGCACCAGGGCTTCTTCCCATGGTGTCAGGTTGGTCTCGAAAGGTCCATCGGCGGGAAGAGGTGCGCGCTTAATTTAAATTTATTGCTGCACAACTTTTACCGTAAGTCGATTTTCTTCGTAAAATGTGAAATACATCAGGTTGCACCATCGGCTCGTCTCCATCATCTTTTGCTGCAATGCAATAAAGGCGGACAATATCATGGCGCAAGATGTCAACATATAAGTCGATTTCAATATGAACAGCGATTTATAAAATGGATGCATTCAGTGTGCAGAAACGGTGAAGGTTGATATTTATGATTGGATTCATCCGTTCCGGAATGGTAATTTGTTTTAGCACCTTCACCTGGGAGGTGGTCAATTTCTCATGGTTGACACATCTTATGAAAATATTTTGATCGATTTGAGGTAGCAGTTTATACTTATTTTTTAATGTTTACAATTAGGCTGGTACAAATTTTATTTAAAGTTTTGGCTCCCCCCCTTCAAAATTGGCCTGAAAAATCAAAGGCAAAAAAATATGTTTTCAAAAGGTTTAAAATTGATTTCTAAATCAATTAAAAATATATATTTTCACGGTCCTCCTTGAAAGAAAAGGTCTTACTGGACAGCTCGTTCCAACGGGATTATAGCTGATCCATAAAAAAATGTTTGCTTGTAAAAGTATTTTTTTGCATTAAAATTAAAAAAGTGATCGGAAATGGGTTTTTATCGTGTTTTCGTTGTACACAAAATTTTA
This sequence comes from Culex quinquefasciatus, assembly GCF_015732765.1. Lineage (NCBI taxonomy): Eukaryota > Metazoa > Arthropoda > Insecta > Diptera > Culicidae > Culex > Culex quinquefasciatus. The sequence goes on along the minus strand of NC_051862.1, from coordinate 92,427,181 downwards.
CACTTGAACTTGACTTGAAAGCCTTATTGGATCGACTGACACCTGTTAAAAATACAAAACCACATGCTTGGAAATCTTCGAATAATGGGGTTCAATACTACCATAAGTTTGACAAAAAAAAAAAAAAAAAAATAAAAATAAATAAACGGACATTAAATAGACAATATAAAATAAGGCCGTTGGAGAATGTGTCATGTAATGTTTGAGCTCAATATTGAATTGAAAACGTCTAAGGTATGTATTTTTGTAAAGTTATCTTATAAAAGTTTAGAATTTCGCAAATCAACATTTTTCATTGCATTTTTTTTATTGAACTTTGTCGATCCCTATGTCCAAAAAGCCATATAACATCATTAGTTTCTTCATACAAGTCTCCATACAAATTTGGGGGCAGTCCAGAGAAAACTGCTATGAAACACTCGAAAATCTGCATCTCGAGAAGGGTTTTTCTGATGGATTTTATGTTTTCAGCAAAGTTGTAGAACACGTGAGAAAAAAAATCACACTCTAAAAAAATTACCCTTTTTTGAAAAACTTTTTTTCACAAAAAAAAACGATTTTGATTAATTCTTCGATATTTTGCATTTTCTTGTTTGTTTTATAATTTTGACAAATTATGATTTCTTGATTTTTTTTAAAGTAGGGGGACAGCATCAAATTTCAGCGTACCTCTAATGTTGCCATATCAGAACTTTGACATTCAACTACAGCTAATCAAAAGCGTTTTCAACTGAAATCGAGTGATAAATTGCTAAATAAGATGTGAGCAAGCAAGTTTCTATCAAATGTTTTGCAAAGTTAGTTGTTTAAATAGTGAAAATCCGCAAATTGGATGGAAATGGGAGCAAGTGCATAACCTCCCAAACATACGAGAATTTCCCCAAGGTATCGAAAATGCACAAAAAAAAATAAACAAATGATGTAAAATTGAATTCCAAATTATAAAATGTGAAATATTGATAAAGTGCATCGTTTTTTAGTTATATGTTTTCAAATAATCATTGCTAGTATGAATACAAAGAGACGAGTTGTTCCTTTTAATTCCGCTATATATTTTTAGTCGACTAGTCGAGAACAGAACACTGATGAAGTCTGCAAGTAGTAGACGAAATACGTATCTGTCAAGATATTAAAAATATATAGCGGAATGAAAAGGAACAACTCCTCTCTTTGCATTCATAGTAATGCATTCTGCTAAAACGCTCAACCAAACCACAAACATTACTAGGTTAAAACAAAACGTCTTGGCACTTTTTGACTACTAAACATTGAAAAATAAAAAAATAATGTATCTATTGGGTTAAAGTTGATCAAAATCGGGTTTTTGTGATAAACAGTTATGAAACAAATAGGGTAATTTATTTTCAGAATGTAATTTTTTTTTTGAGTGGTTCTAATCAAAACCTACAATTGAGTAAAATAGAGTGATGGGCTGATCTTTGATTTCAGGGGGTAGCCCCGAGGGAGACCAGGTTTGGACCACTCCAACCTACAACTTAGCTTAAGATACTAAATCGATCATATAATCTCTTCAAGAGATACAGATTTTTTAATTTTTCATGTGGACTTTGAAAATCTAGTTTGTTTTAGTCATTTTAAGCCCCCAAATTTGTATAGAGCCATGCATGAAGAAGCTAATAATGCAAAATGGCTTATTTGGACAAAAGGAATCGACAAAGTTTTATAAACAAAAACAAAGTTTCATACGAATCAAAAAGTACATAAATTTTAAATTAGGATTTTTTTTTGCGAAATTTTAGAGATCTGCTCGTTATCAAAATTGGACCAATTTTTTCAAAGTTTAGTATTTTATTTTTGACAAAGATAATAGGGACGTGGCGTTACATCGTGCTGCCATCTGGTTTTTTAAGCGCAAGAGTGTAAAAAAGCTGAGTCATCGTCTAAAAAAAGACGGCGTCCTATCTCGCCCAGCAAAATGAAGTCGATAAAGTAGTCGGTTTCGATGAGAAAAAGTGGAAAACGTGGTCTAAAAATAGCGACGCCATCCTCCTATTGACTAAATTTAAATTTAGATGGGGTTGGAAAAGAAAATTTGTGCCCTTGAATGCCGCGGTTTGTTTTTTATGCTAAAAGCTTTTTTTTAAATTGGTCTGAGTCATACACACGGAACCCACTTGATAGGCTCACCCAAAAGAATGAGCTGCGAAGTTCAACGCATTTAAAGAAGTTTTAAAAAATATACAAATGTAAGCTAAAGGAGAATGGGCAAATTTGTATGGGAGCTGGTCCAAGGATGTACACGAACGGGACTAACTTTTTTCGAAAGATCTCGCCGAGACATGAAAAAAACTCTTCTGGACGAACTCTCTAAACCCCGGAGTTCAAAAGTTACAAGTTGTTGAAGTTTGAGCATTTTGGGTTAAAATGTACAAACAATCGTATTTTTGCTATTTCTAAAATCATTCATAAAATCTCTGTTTCATTATGGATTTCGATTTTCTTGACTTCATTCGACGTGTATCAGCAAAAACTATGAGTTCTGATTTGTCTTAGCATGATTGAAACATGATTTCTCTTGTTTTTATCCGTTTGAACCGTTTGTGCTAGAGGTATCCCATAGAAAAAAGTCGAAACTTCAAGGTTTTGAAACCGGATCCGACCCAGACTGCTTCAGTGAGTATGGAAGGCTTCAGTGCAATGTTGCAACAACTTATTGGGATGGTCTGAGTCATCCGAGAACTCCTTGGAGTTAAGACCGGTGAGTCTACCGCAGTAACAAGCAAGATGTCGGCCGTTTTTGACCACGGATCATACCCGCATGGCTTCAGTGAGTATGGTAGACTACTATGCTGATGTGTTGGAGTGTCCTGGGTTCTCCTAGGAGTCCCTGGAGTTAAGATCTGTGGGTCTACTACCGTAACAAGCAAAATGTCGACCGGTTTTGACAACGGAACATACCCGCATAGCTTCAGTCAGTATGGTAGACTGCTTTGTTAATGTGTTGGGATGTCTCTGGTCATCCTAGGACTCCCTGGAGTTATGATCTGTAGGTCAACGGTGAAGCCTTCCAGACTCACTGAAGCAGTCTGGGTTGGATCCGGTTTCAAAACCTTAAAGTTTCGACTTTTTTCTTTGGGATGCCTCTTGCACACACGGTTCAAACGGATAAAAACAAGAGAAATCATGTTTCAATCATGCTAAGACAAATCAGAACTCATAGTGTTTGCTGATACGCGTCGAATGAAGTCAAGAAAATCGAAATCCATAATGAAACAGAGATTTTATGAATGATTTTAGAAATAGCAAAAATACGATTTTTTGTACATTTTAACCCAAAATGCCCAACCTTCAACAACTTGTAACTTTTGAACCCCGGGGTTTAGAGAGTTCGTCCAGAAGAGTTTTTTTCATGTCTCGGCGAGATCTTTCGAATAAAGTTTCTCCCGTTCGTGTACATCCTTGGACCAAATTTGCCCATTCTCCTTTAGTGATTTGTGGAGTGCATTTGGTAATCCATAAACACACATCATATAATATATGATGAAAAAAAAGTTTTCGTGACTTAATTTTGAGATAAAAAACACCATCCAACCCATCGATCATCGCGCGGGGAAAACATCCCCGTTATCACCCCCGCCGGGATTCTGTCCACGTTTATGACAGTTGATGGTCAGTTCTCTCGCTGGCCTGAGGTAACAACCGTCCAATCAACCAAACCCAACGACCAATTCGATGGCAGTGATTCTCACTTTCGTTTTCACTTTCGGTCAACCGGTTCCTGACTTCTTTTTTTTTTGGAGGTGAGCTTGCTCCCCGTTTGGCGTTATTACCAATGTCCGAATTCGGTGATTTAAAGAGGGAAGAGGGTAAAAGGTGACAAGATTACGCGATGTAGATTATCGACGCGTGGGTCGTGACGTGACGATGCTTTTCGGTGATTAACACGTCATGCGCGATGACAATATGGATTTTGAGAGGAATGACTTTGTAAAAAAAGATCAATTAGTTTGGGGAGATGCGTTCACCGATTTGTGTTGATTTTGATTGGGAAAAATAGACTTTATGATAATCCCAACTCATCAATTTAAAGCCCCATGTCATTTCAGGATTACCCTCAATAGAGCAACATTTCAAAAATAAACAACGTTTCAAATCATTTTGAGCTGGATCATTTGCTGTGCACCCTTAAATCTATTAATTTGGTATGCAATATCAATTTGATAAAAATTAACCTTGGTCCAACCACAGACTCAATTACCCGAAAGTGCAATTTTCGTCGACATCGAAACCAGTTTTACCGCAGCACTTATCTCCAAGGGCGCTTCATCACATGTCCCCTCGTGCTTACCTGGCACAAGGCCCATTTCCCTGATTGCGCTGTTTGATTCCGCATCGATTATGTTTTACAACAAAATTGCAAAAAAAAAAAAACAAAATTGTTCTTCATGAAACACACAAAAACCAACCTGTACCCCACTTCCATATGCCGACAATGCGCTCGATTGGCCCCAAAAAAGTGCACTGTCGAAAATATGAACAAAAAAAATACAAAAAAAAAACTGCACACAAATATTCCCGCCACAATCAACCGATCGACGTGGGACCCACTTGCGCCCGGTCTGGGGCTATCGGCTGATGGGGCCAGCTTTTTTTTCCTTTCGTTTGAATAAACCAATTTTTAAGGTCACCACCGTCAACCGCAAGCCGCAAAAGTGGCCACGGCAACAAGCCCACAGGAGAATTGATATTTAATTCATGAGTGCAACCTGCTGCAAGTACCTTCCATTTTACGGAGGCTTATGTGTGTTTGTGTGCACTGCAGTGTGCACTTCGACAAAATGAGCGGTGACATGTGAGAAAAATACACAATTGATTACAAACAAAGATCAGGTGGGAAAGTATTGCATTGTTAAAGACAAAATTGAAAATTTGGATCTATTCAAACTTTACCTTAACTCAATTAAGATTTTGGATTAGCTATAAATAGACTTTTTTAACATAATTTACCAGTTAATCAAGAATAGCAAAAAAACTGATAAATTCTAGTGAAAAGGTGAAAAACCACGTTTTGAGTCTAAATTGCGGTTAAATTAGATAATGCAAGGATAGTAAAAAATACTGTGTAAATGATTCAAAATCATTTTAACACGAAAACTTTAAAAATCGTCAAAAATTAGTTTTTAAATGAAACATATTTTTTTTCGGAATTTTGAGGACAATAATAGCTATCTTGTGACACACGTGTTTTTTGTGATCACGGATCAAAATTGATCAATAGGAAAAAGTTTCATGCGAATCTAAGAGAGGTCGGGCTAACTGCGGAGAGTGACCAAATAACGTGTTAGCGAATTGAAATATCTTGGTTGAAATCACTTTTAAAAACAAGTTTAGAGGATAATAGTTATTTTCTAAATATCTTAAGGTTGTACAGCTCGGATCCAAGGATAATGCTAATGATCAACTCTTCGGATTCGGTTATTCGGAATATTGGTTTAGTTGGTTCAGTTTAATTTTTAAGTTCTAAATTTGAAAAATTTAAAAATTAAATTTTTGCAATTCCGTCGTGAAACTACTTACTTTTCCTGTCATTCTTGAACGACGAAATAGCCTACTTTTCTGTACCAAAAATAAAAGAATAGAATAGCAACACTTTTCAAAATAAATGCTGAAAAGTTCTACTTTTCAGCACTGAAATGGGTGCTGAAAAGTTGAACTATTCTGCACTTGTTTCGAAAAGTAACACTTTTCAACATTTCTTTATTTAAACGGTTTATTGACAAAATACATGAAAATTTGACTTAAAATTTCACTCAATGGGTGTTTTTCGGAATTGCAAAAATGTTGCATGGAACTCGTTGCAAAACTTGATTTTTTCAGCACTCTTCGTATACGGTTTCAGCACTATTCGTATACGGTGAACCTCGTTGGATAAATGTACGACTCGTGCTGAAAAAATCCTCTTTTTGCAACTTGTTGCATAAAATACTATTAGGAAATTTGAATTTTTGAACCATGCTATAAAATTGGATTTGGTGGCATCAAACATTGCTATTTCTATGAAAAATCAATATCTTACAAATTTTGACCAAACCTGAATGAATAGTTATTAACTTAACTTCAAATTTATTTACATTTTATGAAAAGTAAATAAACTTTGTTAAACAAACATTGAATAGTATTTTTTTAAAATTAAAAGTAAGTATCACGTCTTTTTATTGTTGTAAGCTTTGAAAATATCTCCAAATCATGTTTTATTTTTTTCTGTTGAAGTTGAGAATATCGTTGATAATTCCCATGATTAGCTATTAGTTCAACTATTAGCTATTTGTTTAGTTCTCTTGTTTTTTTCATTTTATTATTTTAATTAAGGACAGAGGGCAAAAAAATGCATTAGCGATCAGAGTTACGTAAACGTGAAATTAACCTTAAGTAAATTTTAAATGAAAACATTATTTTTCAAGGTTTTGGATTATCTTTTATCTTCAATTATTCAAAGAAGATATTGTTGTTATAAATGTGTTTTTACATGTTTGTTGTATCAAGAACATTTTTTATTTATCAAAATACCTATATTTATGAGAACCAGCTATTTGAATGAAAAAAATACTAAAAAAATACTAAGTTTTATGTTTCGTAGAAAACTGAATAATTCAAAACCTGAAATTTTTGACGACAAATCTACTAAAGAAAATTCAATTAACTGCATTTAAATTAAATCAAAATTGATGTATTGAAAAAAAGCATTAATGTAATTACACTGATATATTTCAAAGTCAAAAGCATTGCAAAATTTCAAAATTTATAAGAGTTTTTTATGAACCTTTATTTATAAACGTTACTTAATCCACCCTTAGGTGGTTGGTGTCTTCCTCACATTTAGAGAGTAATGCTATCCAAAATAGATACAAAAGGGCCTTTCAGTGTTCTATCAACTTGATTCATCATTCATACCATCAGATTGATTAGTCAGATCTTCATAATTCAGGGTACGAAGGTGCTTATAACTTTTGACAGGGTTGTCAAATCAGCAATCTTTTGAACTCGTTGAAAATGTCTTTTGATTACCTATCCAACGACAGGTCGCATGATAGATCCGGACAACGTTTTCATCAAATTATCTGAGATCCGGCCTCTACAAAGTTCATAAATTACACTTAAGTGCTTATAATTTTTGATAGGGTTATCAGATCTGAAATCTATTGGACTCGTCGGAAAGGTCTTTTGATTACTTTTCTAAAAATGTATAACATGACGGGGTTTCTTACAAAAAACCACCCTTTTACAATCTTCCGGACTTTTGTTAAAATCGTTTTTTAGCATAACTTTTGAAGTACTTAACTAAACTTTATAATTTTCAATAGCGACTTATGGGACCCCAAGACGGATCGAATCGAAAACCAAAACGGTCCAAATCGGTTCAGCCAGTGCCGAGATAATCCAGTGCATTTTTTTTTAGATAATCCAGTGCATTTTTTTTTTGATTTTTTTTATCAACATCCCACCACACACACAGACATTTGCTCAGAATTTGATTCTGAGTCGATATGTATACAAGAAGGTGGGTCCAGGAATTCATATTAAGAGTTTCGTTTTTCGAGTGATTTTATAGCCTTTCCTCAGTGTGAGGCAAAAATGCATTTATAAGGTTTTTTGAGAAATTGAGAAAGTTTTATGATTTTGGAATATTTTTTGCATAAACAGTTGTTTTTTTTTACCTATACCTACAACTTTTACCTACACCAACTCGATAAGAAGTGTTGTTCCCGAGATACAGATTCTACAGCCTTGCAAAACAATGTTTAATCTTCTCCCGTTTTCAGAAGTTTTCAATATTTCAAAGAATTCAGAATATTATCTTAAATAAATATTCAAGAAACAGGGAAATAAAAAAAATAAACCATTCGAACATTCATCGATTATTTTAAGCTGGAACCATAAAAACTTTCCTCCAGGTCAATTGAAACCAATCACACAAAAGCCATGATGACTGAATCAACCACGTGGAAAAGTCCCCCTGATTGCGCTTCGATCACGTTTCCAATCTCCGGAAAAGGAGGTAGGGTGGGATAGTTTCGCACAAAATAAATGAGAATTTTTACGCTCGAATCGAAAGTGAAACCGACAGGAATACATCAATTGACTTGGCCATCGAACATCTGGAGATATGCTGGTCGGCCGGGCCATGGACAGTCACGCACGGCCTTTGCGTCGCCGTTTGTCCACCGGAGCTTTCTCCTCGGTGCGCAATAAAAGCGCGCGTACTCGAGCCGGGGACGGTCTTAATTTATATTAGGAAAAATATCAAGCCAGAGACACTCTCTCGCGTCGAGGGAAAAGTTCCGAACCGCGAAAAACCAGATAGCAAAAGTAGACCTTGCTTTTTTCGAGCCAGAGAGCGGCTTTTATCCATCATCAGCCAACGATAAGGCCTGACCTCTTGAGGCCACTTGGTCGATGGCCGCTACCAATGCCGCGGAATGGCGTTCCAGAAACACATTTTTCGATGATGGAAACGCCACCGGCAGGTCGCGGCATTTGATGCAAAAGTGCCCGTGAAATTCCTCCTACATTTAGCGTTCCGGAAACATTGCGGTGTGTGAGGGTGGAGGAAAACGGAGACTCCTCGCGTGCATTAGCATTATTTTGCACTTCTGGTCCGCCGGTGTAACTGCTGCGGGGTTTGTTTTCAAAATGATCCTGAATGCCGTTGAACTAACGCCAGGCCACTCAGAACACGGACTCGTCGCCGTTGTGCTATCTTGATGCTTTTGCGGCTCGGACCAAAACATCTGGTAATCGATTCTTTTAGGGGTAATTTTGGTCCATGATCACGAATCTGAGGTCCACTTTTCGATAACTTTTGACGGTAGGGCGATACGACCACTTTCATTTTTTTTGGATTTTAACTAAGAATTATTTTTTAGTGATAAACTGAGAAATAAGAGTTCCCAAAATCGTGAACAAGCGTTCATGAAAATGGGAACCTCGAACATAGTGGTCAAATCCCATGGTACGATTTTGAAAAACGTATCATGAAACTTCGTGGTTCCCATTTTCATGAACGCTTGTTCACGATTTTGGGAACTCTTATTTCTCCGTGTATGAAGCTCAACACCGTGAAGAGATAGAAATGTTGTGTCAAAGAGACTTTTGTTTAAAATTGGACGCCCGATAAGATAACGTACTCCAAATTCCGAAAAAAGTATTTTTCATCTGACAAAGTTGAAAATACTTTAAAATTGCTGCTATTTCCCGTTACTCGATTCGAGACTGTCATGCTATCTTGTTGTTTGTCGCTTTTTGACGTTCTGAGAAAAACAAAAAATTAGAGCATGCAATGAAAACAATAACAAATACGTTTTGTTTGGTTGATCATGATCATTCTATAAATTGTCCCGAAGTTTGGTTGAATTTGGTTGCTGGAGTCCCGAGTTATAATTACAAATGTTTACGGTAGTCGGGCATGTACGTGTGGTAACCGCGTTCTTACCTGAAATCCCTTTGGCCAGTTATCTTTCTTACAGCGATTTCCAGGGAGTGTTAAGATGGCACGACAAGATTGATACTTCTTCCATATGAAGAGTGACAACAATGCACGGTGTTTTTTCGGTTTTTATCTCAGTATTGAAATCGAATTTTGGGGATCTGTGAAAGACAAAAAGTATTTTTTTGAGCTGCACAAAATGACGTTCATAACTCAATTTGGCCCTTGGATCTTGAATGTTTTTGAAGTAAATTTGTAGGAAATTCTATAGTCTTCCCGATTTTTATTTTCAGAGATTGCCAAGCTTGGTCATGACTTCTAAAAAAGTCGCGCTATCAACAAAACGTTACTTAATCCACCTTTAGGTGGTTGGTGCCTTCCTCGCTTATGTTTATCAAAATATCTGAGATTCGGCATCAAAAAAAGTTTATTAAAAACACGAAAGTACTTATAACTTTTGATAGGGTTTTCAGATCTTCAATATTTTGGGCTTGTTGGAAAGGTCTTTTGTTTACCTATCCAACGATGGGTCGCATGATAGATCCGGACAACTTTTTCATTAAAATATTTGAGATCAGGTCTCAAAAAAGTGTATAAATAACACTAAAGTGCTCATAACTTTTGATGGGGTTGTCAGATCTTCAATGTTTTAAACGCGTTGGAAAGGTCTTTCAAATACCTTTCTAATAATATATAGCATGACGGATTTTCTTACAAAAACCACCCTTTTTTACAATATTTCAAACTCTAGCCAAATCGTTTTTTTAGCATAACTTTTGAAGTACTTTTCTAAACTTCATATTATTAACTAGGGTCTTGTGGGACCCCAAGACGGATCGAATGAGACTAAAACGGTCCAAATCGGTTCAGCCAGTTCGGAGATAATCGTGTGCATATTTTTCGGTGCACGGACTCACATCCAGACACACGCACAGACATTTGTTCAGAATTTGATTCTGAATCGAAAGGTATACGTGAAGGTGGGTCTACGAGGTCAAATAAAGAAGTTAATTTTTCGAGTGATTTTATAGCCTTTCCTCATTGAGGTGAGGAAGGCAAAACAAAAAAAAACAAAATATCTCAAATAGTTGTTTAGCATATTGAACTACTAAAATAAACATCACAATTTGTAGATAGTTACTTCATAGACCCTAAGATGGATCGAATAAAACAAATGGTTAAAATCGGTCAAAACAGTGCCAAGTTAATCAAGTGCAATTACTGTGATCAACATTCCACCACACATACAGACATTTGCTCAGAAGAAGATTCTGAGTCGATATACGTGAAGTAGGTCTAGGAGGTCATTTTTTATCATTATTCTAGTCATTTCATAGCATTTTCTCAGTAAGGTGAGGAAGGAAAATTTTAAAATAATAAATATTAAGTTTTTTTCAGTGTTTTTGAAAAATTATGATTTTATCGGAAAAAATTAAAGCACTTCGACATGATTTTTTTACCAACTAGTGCCATAGCTCAATTAAACAATTTTTGTCATCTTAAACATAACCAAAAATTAGATTTTCAAATCTAGTTATTTTGCGAGTGAAAAGTCCAACTTAAAATCTTTCAGCTATTTTTTCTGAAAAGTTCTAAGCAATACTTACAACTTCACAGAAGTCCCAAATTGATAAAAAAATAGATTTTTTGGCTATTTTGGGAAGTTGCCAAAATTGTATGAAGATTTGTATGGACGAACCATTGATGCAAAATTACATAAAGTTTCATCCAAAAACAAAAATTTAATATTCAAAAACATTGCTCATTCTTGAGAGAATTGCTCAAATTGTATTTTGTTTTTTTTTCTCAAATTAAAAAGTTTCCCCCTGATTTTTTAAATAATATTCAATAACTATAATAACCATTTTTTTGGCAAAGGGAAAGCACTCACAAAGTTTAAATCGAATGAATAATGCAAGAAGTAAGATTTTTTTTCTAAGTCCTGGAGAATTTTTTACGAGGCAGTTCTTGCAAATATTGCTCGGTTTGTTCTAGAGGTCGTATCGAGGTGCTCCGATTTGGATGAAACTTCCGGCGTTTGTTTGTCTATACATGAGATGAACTCATGCCAAATATGAGCCCTCTACGACAAAGGGAAATGGGGTAAAACGGGCTTTGAAGTTTGATGTCCAAAAAACCTAAAAAATCTTGAAATTGCTCCGTAAAATTTCCGTAAAACTTCATCAGATCCAACTCTCTTAGGTCACGTAAGTTAGAAATATTGGATGTGTAAACTTGATTGGAATATTTTTTTACAATTTGTTGGATTAGAGGTAAAACAGGTATTCGCCTACTTGATACAGCATTTGATGTATTGATCACAGAGTAAATAAAATCTATTTCTTTTTTCAAAAATGTTCTATTTAATTATTTTTTAAATCAAATTTACAACTCAATACAAAGCAATATTTGTAACTTACGTGAAATTTTCCGAGGATTCCGAATATGTCTAAATTGAGACCAAAAAGTGCCGCTATGGAAGCCTACAGGGCAAAAACTAACGTTGTAAAAAGTTTGTTATAGAAAAATCGTAAAACTATGAGAAAAACTGCGATTGGCCAAAAAGTTAATACCGTAGGCTTATAGTCCATTAACCCTCTACTGCCCAAATTTTGTTTTCGAAATTTTTTATTTTTTTCCGTTTTCAGGAGGTCATTATGAGCAACTTTTGTTCTACGAAAAACTTTACTTCTCTTGTTTTATGTTTTTCTTGTTTCATTTTTAGTATTTTAATATGCATTTATCTTGTTTAGTTTACCTTTGTATTTGGTAGTATTTGGCCTATTCTACCACCTTCTATCATTTCATTTTGCCTATCTATTTTTTATCATGTTTTTACAGTAACTTTTTCAATTTTTTGCATGTTTTTCACATTTTCTGCTATAAAATGGAACCATTATCATTTAAATTGTAAATAAATGCGTAGAGGCCATAGTCTGGGGCACTAGAAAAATTACTGCATACTTCTTTTTACTTAAAACATAGGAAATGTTAGTAAAAAACACAGCCAAAGTTGATCCCTAAAAAAATACATTTTTAAAAACATTGGCAAAGTCACATAAAACAAGTCAAACTTCCAACCCTAAAATTTTCCAAAATTTCAAAAGTTCTGCTTTCGAATGCTTTTTGAAGATCAAAAATTGGTTGAAAAATGGATTTTTGGCGATTTTTTAAATCGAAGCCCGTCTAGAGGCGAGGTAGGGTTGTAGAGGGTTAAATTCCCTAACTTTTGACCTATAGAAGTATGGGTGTTGAAGGCTGTTGCAAAAAGATATTAAGGTTTAAAAAAATCAATTTTTAACAGTAATTTGCAAAAGCTATGAGAAAAAGTCAAACCAATCCTGGATATCTATGGCACATTTTGAAGTGTTTCAAAAGATCTTTCAAATGCAGCTAAGAGAGTTGGAATTGATGAAGTTTTACGGAAATGCGAGCAATTTCAAGATTTTTTAGGTTTTTTGGGCATCAAACTTTAAAGCTCGTTTTACCCCATTTCCCTTCGTCGTAGAGGGCTCATATTTGGCATGAGTTTATCTCATGTATAGACAAACAAACGCCGAAAGTTTCATCAAAATCAGAGCACCTCGATACACATCGGTGAAAAACTCGCTCTTAAATGTTTGTGTTTCCTCATCAGGGGTGACATTGAGTCAGGGGGTGAGATTGGGTTATACAAAAATGCTGAAATTTGTATGACCTGATTTCATCCCCCAGATCCAATGTCACCCCTTATGACGGTACCTAAAATTAGTCAAATTCGTAAAACTGTTGATTTCACGTGTTAAATTATCCTGTATCTAATTGCTTTACTACTTTTATTTCCTGTTATTGCTATTTTCAAAAGTTTTGAACATAACTTGTGACAGGATAGCTCACCCACAACGACGTCCTACTCGCTCCGCAGGATACAAACTGCCCGCTTTTTTCCCGCAGACACCCCGAGGAGTCGTTACGCGAAGGTTGATGTTTTCGTCTATCGCTGGCCAGTCGTAAAAATATTTAAATGTTCTCCGATATTGGCACTGCGGCGGCTGCTGCTGCTTTTGCTGGTTCTGTTCCGTTCTGTTGGCAGCAAAACTCAAGTGCCAGCAGTGGCTTGCTTTCGCATGCATTAGCACTGCCGATTGTAAACAGATCGATGCCAGATGGCCGCACCGGTTCACCGCATCGAGGGCCTCGACCGGGCGCGCATAAAAGTCGAGTGGGAAATTGAGCGTTCTTGTGTGTTGTTTGGGGTTCACTAGTGGAGTTTGGATGGGGGTTTGCAAAAAATGTATGGCGAAAATTATGATCATTTTAACCCAAAGAATAGAAAAAAAACTGCAATTTGTTTTTTACATATTTTGTAACTCAAAATATTATGAAACTTCATTTTATAAATTTCCCCTTTCATGTCGATGTAAATACATAGCTCCCATATGAAAAGCTTACTCAATCGCTCGCCACTTCCACGGTGCTTATTCCGTATCAACACAGAAAAAAAATGATGGTAATATTCATCAGGAAATGGTGACAGATTTTGTGGCAAAAAAAATGATTAATTTTACCCCAGAAAATGATGAATTTTCATCAGTTTTTGATGAATATTCATCAGGTTCACATTTTTACACATTTTTTATGTAATATTAATCATAAAAAGAAGTAATATTCAACCTACCAAATTTTCAACATTCCAAAATTCAACTTTTTTTTTCTGTGAAAACCCACTTAATCACAGAGTCGGAATTCCTTTCTTCATCATTTCTAAGCTCTTTTATTATGCGTCGCTACCACCCCGCAACAACCCCAGCCCCAACTCCTAAGTGATTGCGCAGATGAGCAAATGATCATTAGACAATTAATCCGGGCCCGCTTCCAAATGAATCATAATGTTTGTACTTCGAATCCACCTGAGAAATCACTCACTTCAAGGTTGGCCGAGCCGCGCGTTTGATTGAATGATTGCTATTTTATGCCTGCTTCTGTTTTGATCTCCGCCAATAGGCCCATAATTTGAAGTCGAGACTTCGGAGTCTCTGGCTGTAAAACGCGTTATTGGTCAAAAATTATCAGCATTTGGCCGGCTGGCCGGAGTGAGAGGTTGGCATTGGCAGTGACGGCGCGGCCGGTCTTGGAATCTCAAGGTTCAGGAAAGAAATAAAAAGAAAAACATGGTCCGGGGTGGTTGTTGGTCAGTCCGTTGAACTTTGAAAATGAAAGTGATTCACACGGGGGTTAAGAGCTCTTTTTTTGTGAGCGACCACCAGGTGGTGAACAAGAAAGGAGTTCGGAGCTGGGTAAAAGTTCATGGGGACACATTACGATAGTGACGATGACCGGTTGAAGACTTTTTTGTAACGATGTAACCACTCAGATATACCGGCGAGAACATACTGGGATATAGTAGCCAAGACCTTGCCTCCGGCAATCAATTTGAAGTTTTCATGAATACCAGAAATAGATGCACCAATCACTCTAACCCACGTGTCCTGCGTCTACCAGGCTAAGGGGCTTCCAGCCAGTACTGTTGAATGGAACGCTATGAAAGATGATGGCAATTGCTAATAAATTAACACAGCGCACATATGATTGATCACGTGTGGAAATGATTGATGATGATCTGTACTCTCTGGGACGCCCCACGTCAGTGGCGGCAGCAACTCGTTGACGTTGTTCTATTCTGACGCATGTTGTGATTTGGTCAAATCGTTAAGAACATCAACCTTCACAAGTTCATTTTAATTAGTCAAGGCAAAGCGATTCTTGCGAGTTTGCCACACGTCATACATTTTTCCTTCAAGCGTATCTTGACACACGTCATACAAATGTTCGATTCAAATCAAAAATGCGACAAACCATCACAACTACAACGAACTACGAGCCTGGAGTCTCCTCAGGGAAGATGTTGGTGGATGTCCACGTGGAGGAGGGCCAAAGAGGCAATCTTTTTATTGGAAATCTATTTGCATACAACGAGCTGAGTGTGTGCGTGTGTGTGTCTGTGAGTGAGTGAATGTCCGAGTGGGTTCAAACAATGACGCACACTTATCAATATGTATGTGGCAAATGGGATCGATGAGTGACAGCCTTTGGAAGAAGGAAAGTTGTTGCAACTGATGGAGATACCAAATCAATAGCTCAGCATTAATGGCCGATGGTGCTATCTGCTGACTGGTTGATGCTGAAACAAATTGATTAGGTCTCTTTATTGAATGGAATGGGAAAACAGGGGGATTCTTTGGTTGGGTGGCATAACAATTACGTCATGAACGTTGACTTGTGAATCGTAATTGGACAGGAATAAATATAATTGACGTGTGTTGGAACTCAAACAGCTACAAGACTTTTCTAAAACATAAGATTGAATTTTCTCGAAAAAATAACCCATATTTAGAACATAATTAGCATGATGGCATCGTTAATCAAACGAAAATATCAAACGGGTATAACAATAACTTATTCCACACGCTAGATTCTGCGAAGTGAACCCAATATATCTTCAACCGATCTCGCCAGGCACGTGTGCCAACGCCAACCTCTAATGAATAATTCATAATTTGCTTAGAACGCACAGGTAAAAAATCCCTCTCCTAAAAACCTTCACAACTCAACAGCAACATGTCTGCAGTCCGTGCAGTCGAGGAGAATGAAAAAAAAACTCCTCAAGCCAGGCAGAACCAACCGAAACCCATCAAATCAACCTTCATTAATCTAATCTGTTAAGCTTATGAACTCAGTGTATACATGTGTGTGTGTGTGCAGCTGAACCTATAATCCTCGGGTTGACCCCTAGCAATCATAGTTCCGCCGGTGTAGACACCTTTTTGGGCTGTTCCAAATTCTTCTTCTTGGTGCACACCTTAAGTGCACTGCAGCGCAGCAGACGTTGAACAACCTTTCGACCGCGTTGTTGGTCGAAGTCGCTATCATGGGCGGACAATTTGGCCACTTACAGACACCCTGCGAGACCGGTCGCGCCAACCAACACGTGATATGGCGTGGAATTTTTCGTGAGCAGCACCCCCTCCAAAAACGCAGCCAACTCTCATGAGCAAGAATCAAAAAGATTGGTCGCGGGGAAAATTCTCTGTAAAATCTTAAAAAAAATTATCACGGGTTTAGAAGTTCAATTCAGGCAATTTGTTTTTGACAGGCAATTTAGTTCTACCAAAAAACACTTCTTTTATTTTATGGGTTTCTTCACTTAATTTTTAATATTGAGTCATTCTTAGGCAACTTAGACACGATTTGCCCCGACTCCACTTCGTGAAACTTTGACCTATGGGGTAATTTTGGTCCCTGATCACGAATCCGAGGTTTATTTTTAATATCTCGTGACGGTGGAGCGGTACAACTCCTTTCATTTTAAGAATTCGAAAAAAAAAACGTGTTTTTCGATAATTTGCTGTCTAAAACGGTGATTTTTTGGTAATTTGGTGTCAAAGCAACATATTTTTGTTTTGTGTTGTGATTAACAATCTATAATTTCTACCCTAATTTTTAAAATATTTAAATAAAATGTGTTACACAAAACTTTTACACTTTTACAATTATGCTTTTGTAAAAAAATGTTAAATATCAATTAATTTAGGGAAATAATGTTTATCCATAAGTTTTGAGTTACTTTCTGATCAGTGGTCCCAACATTCAAAATTTATAAGACTGGCCAATAGGGTGACAAAAAATAGGAAATTTTGGAAAATCTCAAGAGATACCCCCTGGCTCGATGTTTTAGGTAATATTAAGTAACTGTGCCAATTTTAAGACAAATCGGTTATGGCGACCCTTAAGCTTTTCATCGTTGAAGTTAGTATGGGAAAAATCGCAAAAATGTATGGGGAAAAAATTCGCTTCAGAATTACGCCGGCAGGTGACGCAGGCCTCGCCCAAAATTGTCCAATTGTGAGAATCTTCTAGGAAATTTAATTTCCTACACTTTGTCGAAGGTTGCAAGATGATCCGAGTTGAATCATGTTGTTCGAACGTCATCAAACTTTGACCTGAAACTTCAAATTTAAAAATATCGATAAATCTAAGAAAACATTTTTTTCACTGTACTTTTACGTTTTATCTGTGGTTCTCAAAATTAAAAATCTGGTCAAAGATTAAAGGTCTTTATTTGATTTAAAATACGTAAATAAGAATCAAACCAAGGGTTTCCAAGGCCTCAGACTGGCAAGTAATTAATAATTACTTTGATTTTCAGGTGGTAATTAAGTAATTATTTAATTACTTAGTAATTCATGGTAATGAGAGTAACTTAATGTAATTAATTGGTAATTTAAGTAATTTTTGCGTAATTCAAGTAATTGATATTTAATTTTTATTGTACTTCTTCAACGAAACTATTTACTATTTATATATAATCTATTATAACAGTATTTTATTAATTTCAAATATGAGTGAATAACAAAGATTAAAAAAGACTGGTTCTGTATGTAGAAGGCCTTATTCACCATAGTTCTCTCCTAAAACTCTCTTAAAATTTATTTTTATCATGTTGTTTATCAAAGCTGATTAACAACAAAAAACAACGCCATGATATATTTCCCAGTGTTTTTTTTGTGAATCCGAAATCTATTCATTTTTATTAAATAATTAATAAAATATGTTTTTTTTTTGCAAGAACTACTTTAGAATTGATTAATTTGTTATGCCTTTCCTAAAAATGTGCTATTTTCCCGAAAAATGTCCAAATAATAATTTTTGATAGAGCTATCGAATGAGCTATTTATAAATAATTTAGTTTAGAACCGTAGAAATGAATTCCTCAATTTAAATTAAATATTTTTTATCGTTGTGAAAAGTAATTAAGTAATTTATGTAATTAATCATTTTGGACCAGTAATGTGAGTAATTAAATGGCAGACTGGCATGTAATAAACGCTTCTGGAAACTCTTGAATCAAACAACGTACAAATGTAAGAATAGTTTCTTACAGATTTTTACAAACAATTTCAAAGAAAATTTAAATTTTAGCAATTTTTTTTGCCTTCTCATTTTTTTCTCATACTTGAAGTAAAATTTACAATGACTTAATCGATTCATGCACAAAATTTGTTTTTGTGTTTATTTTTTATTTTCTAACTCTTAACATCAGTTTCGAGTTCTGTTCTTCTAAAAAATTTAAGTGTGGTGTAGGGTTCGTACTTAAGCTCGACAAATAAAAATTATTTACGTTTTTCTTTGTTTTTTCGTAATTGGATTATCCAAAGTGATTTTTTTTCCAAATTATTCAGTCTGGACTGTATTTCAATTCTTAATAAAAAAAATCCACGTTCTTTATAGATGGCTTGTTATAAGAAAAAGAGTTGTGAACTGAATATTAGGTTGGATCAAAGTGGCAAAATTAGTTGCTAACACGAGCAGCCCAAGCCAAAACAAATTTCAAATGGGGTTTGACCTGTAAAATCGGTGCGTTGACTTTTTATGGTAATTAAGCTTAATTATGGCTACCAAATGCTCTAAATTTCTATGGTACGAGTATGGTTCCTACTAGGAAAAGTTGTTGGAAATAAAGTCAGAAAATAAATCAAAAGTTGACTATTTTTGGGTTGCTGAACCCGAATCGAAGATCAAAAATAAGGAGCATGAGGCCGAATCGAACTTCAAAAATACGGAATTCAAAAATTAAAATTAAAACTAAATTTATAAATTTTTCAATTTTTTGAGGTTTTTATGAAGAGTATCGGACAATCGTAACTTTTGAAAATTAAAGCTCCGTAAAATCGAGTCATGAGTGTACAGTGTTATTTCGTTTTATCGAAAAAACGTTATGAATGCTCGTTTAAAATTTTGAAACATTCATTAACCTAACGTACATTTCAAAAAGGCGTAAAATCAAATATTTGGCCTTTCCGAAATGTTATTCTTGATTCCAACTTTACAAAACACTTTTTTTCAAAAAGATCAAAAATTTCACAAATGTTTTTTCACATTGAAAATTTTACCATTAGTTGCTGAGATATTGGGCAACATTTTCGCTTAGAGCAAAGTTTCACGGAAATCGAGAGGGGTTGGTACAATTTTCTCCGATTTCTTGTGAGTTGGTGGAGAATGACCCACAGGTAAAATTCTCAAACCTAGGATTTTCATAAACTTTAAGAGTTCTACTTTTCAATAAATTTTGAAGATTCAAAATTAGTCAATTTTTTTTTTTAATTTTTAGATAGAAGCCCTTCTAAAATAGAGGCGGGTGGTTGTAGAGGGCTAAATTGAATTGAATTTGCCAACAATGATTAAGCCTCAGAAATATTGGAAAAATATAGGAAAAAATTGAAACTGCAAGCCAGAATTACAACATTTCAATGATCAAACCTTTGGAAATGGCATTATGCACCCGTATAGTTGTGTGCAATCATACATTTTCAAAAAACACGAGATTCGAAAAAAATGTTTGCAAAAAAAAACTTTTTGCGGCTTTGTTTATCGAAAATTAAAAAAAAATCAAAAGATATTTGAATTAACCCAAATATGCTGAACAAGATTCTAAACGCATGCATTTTAAATTGATTTCAGTTGATTGCACTTAATTTTTAATTGAAAATTTGATCTTAAATAAAAATTGTATCAGCTATATTATATTTTAATTTTAGTAAGTTATAACAAATTTTGAAGAATTTTTATAGAACTACCCTTTACGAATTCACTCCCTTGATGAAGTATCTGCTGCAGCACACTGCATGACGACCGACACCAGTAAAAATGCGCGGGCGGCGCTCCGTTTTCCCCCGTGATACCGCGGCGTGGCCACAACAAAACTTGAAATAATTACTGCCTTCTCCACCCCCTCTCATTTTCAATTTTCACCCCTTCCCCACGAATTCCACATTGCCCGTGCTCGCGGTGTGTGTAGCTAATTATGATTTTGGTTTCGAGGTGGTAAATTCCCACGCCCGTTTTTGGGCAGGCAGGTTGGAACTCAACTCTGCGTGCGTGTTTGTTTTGAGGTTTTGCCACTTCCTTCAGTCAGCTTGGAGTTGGATTGTTTGAATTGTGGCTCTCTTTGGCTGCATCGAATAAGCACGAAAGGTTCTCTTTCTCTGTGCAGCGGCTACCGCACTGAGGAGGGTAGACAGGTACGCTAGAATGGCTTCGGAAAAGGTGTGAAGAAGCACGGAAGGTTGATGGATTTTACTTTTGATTTCCGAATCAGCCGGAAATTTCCTATCGAACCCGTCTGACGTTTCCGTTGCAAGCTGATCAGTTTGAACCGTAGTTAAAGTTTCTGACTTTGTTGACCTACCTGTGTATTTTTAATAACGAAGTTTGAGTAACGAGAGCGATTTATAGATTTTAATATAAATACGTTGTCCAAATTTTGAGAAACAAATTTAGACTAAAAGAGATCACTTTTTTGTCATCCAAAATGTGCTAAAATATTAGGGCACTCGTAAGCAATATCATTTTGATCATGACGCCAAATACTACAATGTTTGCAAGACGTCGCACCACTTTTCCATGTTACCAGAAGTTCAACAATCCCGTAAATTAATTTCAAGTTTTTTTTTGTTTCCTTCCTTTCCTCAGGCTCTTGATCTTTCTCTGCACTTGTTTCCTCACACGCAGGCCTTCTGGTTATGGTTTTGACTCCAACATGTGAGCACACAATTGTACAAAACTTGTCCAAAAAAACAGAACGCTTCCAGCCAACAGCAAGCCAACTGCTGCAGGCAATAATAAAAGTGTGAAAATTTCGAACAATAACGCAAATTATTTCGACCCAATTTGGGCACATTTTTCGGCACCCCACGGGGCGTGGGGTTTTAAGTCCAAAAGTGGTTTTGCGATTGCGAAATGAAATGCTGACTGAAGCTCACTTATTGCTTCATTTTTCATCAGAGTTGGAGAAATTACGAGCAACAACAGGGAAGAGGAACACAAGAAAAAAGTTCATGAAGTTTGTAATAAATGGGATAGTTGGGATTGAAGTCAGCAAAAAATGAAAAGAAAGCATAAATCTGAGGATATGGAGACTTGAACAAAAAAAAGTAGAACACAAAAAAACCTTAAGAATGCCATTAGCTTGGGGTTGAACGCAGGTGGAAATTAAGGAGAATCCCACAAATCAACCTTTCTTTTTCTGACCAACTTCCGCCGCGAAGAAGTGATGAGCTACGAATGTACCGGTTCTAATGAAGAAAAACTTCAGTGTAGAGCTGAAAAGTTTTGCCATTAAGCTACACCTTTGCGCTGTAACTTTGTCAGTGTCGTCGGCGCACTGGGTGAAAAGTGACCACAAAATCGACCATTGGACCATTTCAGAGCAGTTGGAAGGTGGGAAACTTTTTTCGGTGGTGTCGTCCTCCTCTTACTCGCCGGGGAGATTTGTTATGATGCTCACATTAATGATAATTGAGTGTAAAATTAGGTGTGAAGTAATTTCATTATCGTTGCATGACGGGAAATGAGCATTCATTTTTCATCAGTTTGTGCGCTTTTCTGTGCCTTGGAATGGAATTTTAGGTGAGAGTAATGGCTGGTTGTGAGACGGAAAACGAGACTTTAGACAAATATAAAAAAAATAATAATAATTGAAATTACAAACCAGAATTTCATCACATCTCAAATACAAATACATTATACACTTGTACATTTGATATGCAATCACAAATCTACAAAAAAAGTAAAATTTGACGAAAAAATTAATTTGCGGAAAAAAAACTTTTTGCGGTATTGTATACGGAAAATTCAAGAAAATTCTAAAATAAAATGATTTTACACAAACATGATCTAAATGATTCTAAACAAACACCCAAAACTGGCAGCGCTAGTCCGAGAGAATGATGGTCTCGAGTCGAGAGAATAGTGGTACCATTCACGGACGCAGAGAACACAGCTCGAGATGGGCGATAGAATTATTCTCTCGAGGTTCATTTGCAAAAAAGTTCATCCGTCAAACAAAAAACCAAAAGTATCGACAACGGGAATCGAACCAGAGACCTTTGACATACCAATCCAATGACTTAGCTGCCCCGGCCACCACAGCTTGGTGACCAAGGAGAAGTCAGAAGTCGATGTATGACACTTGTTGGAGATTTATTGATTCAACTAACGAATGAACTCATTTGTTATGATGGTGTGAGTTGGTACCATTATTCTATCGATTTTGGCACTGAGCCCTCAATAAATTTTGAGAGAACGATTATCTCGATTCTTAATTTTGGGTGAAGAGAATGCATTTTAAATTGATTTGAGTTGATTGCACTGTACCAGTCTGCATAAGAGTACATTACAGATGAGTAATGGAGAAACCGTTATTTGGTTATATTGCAAATTGCAAAAATCTAAATTTAAATCTAAATCG
Source organism: Culex quinquefasciatus (assembly GCF_015732765.1). Taxonomy (NCBI): domain Eukaryota; kingdom Metazoa; phylum Arthropoda; class Insecta; order Diptera; family Culicidae; genus Culex; species Culex quinquefasciatus. The sequence continues at coordinate 92,404,451 of NC_051862.1, read as the reverse complement.
GACAACTTTCTTTTCTATATATATAAAAAATTTCGACGGTTTTGTTCGAACGCGAATCAATTCAACACGGAATGTCGGATCGAGGTGCTCTTTGTTGCGTTGGGTTCGTATAAGTTCAAGGAAGGTTCTTACGCCAAAAAGTTACAACTTTGGCCGCTCTGGAACCGATTCCGGAAAATCTGCAGATTGTGTGGGAAAAGCTGCGTAAAATCAAATTTTAATCACAGGAGGCTGAATTAGCAAACAAGCAAGAAACGTCAGGAAACCAAAAAAGGGCAGGACGAAGTTTGCCGGGAAGAGCTTGTTTTGTCATAAAAAAACTGTTTCCAAAATGTAACCTAGGATTGTCTTAGAAATCCACAACTCAATGTGAAAATAATTTTCAACGTTTGTTGCGCAAATGTAAAATTTGTTGAAACCTTTTTGATTGAGATTTTTTTTTGTTTTTGGCGTGATATTAAATGTTTGGCCCTTTTAAAATGTAAGTCATGATCCAACAATATTCAAAATATTGTTTCAAAAGAGATCGGAAAATTTCTCGAATATTTCATGTTTTAAAATTGAAAATCGGACCATTAGTTGCTGAGATATCGACATTAGAAAATAAAGGGTTGTTTAGGTAAGGCCTTAAAAGAAATTTCCTGTTTCTTTTTCTTTTATCCGCTGTATCTCAGCAACCAGTGCACAGTGCACAGTGGGGCGAGGTGGCAATCTAGCGGGACAAAATTAATAGCGCTCTGGGGTTACGTCCTAGAGCTTCGGTGTCTTCAGCAAAGTTGCTCAGAAAAATCAGGGCTACATTTTGGTACTAAAATGTAGTTCCAATTTTGGCCGCATAGGTGGCGCTGAAATCTAACATTTTCCAGTGACCTCCTAGCGAGTTGGTGTCTTCGACAAAGTTGTAGATCTCGCCAAATTACGTATAGTCACGGAACATGTCAAAATTCTCAAAAATAACTGCGTAAAGTTACAGTTAGTTTAAAAAATAGTTATAATTAAGCTATGAATATTAGGATGTAACAAAAATGACTTTTTGGCGGGCATTCAGGGGTTTGTTCCGGTGGGCATACTGAGCCCAAATCCCAAATATGAGCTTGATTGGACGTAACAGGAGCTGGCGCTCCGCCCTTCAATTTTAAATGGGATTTAACCCGTAAAAAAAGATTTTTCCAAAAATGACAATTTTTGAAGCATTTTGGCCACTGGTTTTTTGAAAAATGCCACTTGTAGGTCAAACATTGCGTCTTCAGGTATCCATAACTTCAAGTTTATATACCAAAAACTCGGTTCAGGCCTTCAAAGTGATGTTTCGAAAAATCGCTCCCAGCAAAATCAAATGCTCAAAATTGTCATTTTGAAAAAATCTTTTTTACGGTAAATCCCATTTAAAATTGAAGGGCGGAGCGCCAGCTCCTGTTACGTCCAATCAAGCTCATATTTGGGATTTGGGCTCAGTATGCCCACCGGAACAAACCCCTGAATGCCCGCCAAAAAGTCATTTTTGTTACATCCTAATGAATATTCAGTCAATCTAGCAGGACAAAATTAATGGCGCTCTGGGGTTACATCCTAGAGCTTCGGTGTCTTCAGCAAAGTTGCTCAGAAAAATCAGGGCTACATTTTGGTACTAAAATGTAGTTCCAATTTTGGCCGCATAGGTGGCGCTGAAATCTAACATTTTCCAGTGACCTCTTAGCGAGTTGGTGTCTTCGACAAAGTTGTAGATCTCGCCAAATTACGTATAGTCACGGAACATGTCAAAATTCTCAAAAATAACTGTGCAAAATTACAGTTAGTTTAAAAAATAGTTATAATTAAGCTATGAATATTCAGTCAATCTAGCAGGACAAAATTAATGGCGCTCTGGGGTTACGTCCTAGAGCTTCGGTGTCTTCAGCAAAGTTGCTCAGAAAAATCAGGGCTACATTTTGGTACTAAAATGTAGTTCCAATTTTGGCCGCATAGGTGGCGCTGAAATCTAACTTTTTCCAGTGACTTCCTAGCGAGTTGGTGTCTTCGACAAAGTTGTAGATCTCGCCAAATTGCGTATAGTCACGGAACATGTCAAAATTCTCAAAAATAACTGCGTAAAGTTACAGTTAGTTTAAAAAATAAACAAATTAGCTTGCGGGTCAATTGTACAAAATTGGTTATTTAAAAAATGAAATTACGTTATTTTCATTTAAAAGACTAAAAAATTATCTATCACTTGATGTTTTTTTTAATTTCTGTGATTTTTTGGAAATTTTTGGTATTTAAAAATAATAGAAAACAGAAAATAACAGTTGTCTATCAGTTTTGTTGATTTTATTGTTTTAGGTGTGTGAAAAGGTATTTAGTTTAATGTTCTTGTGTTTTCATTGAAATTTGAGACCATTTTTAGGTGACATAAAATCTGATCAATTTATGTAGTGGTGTAATTTTATCTTTCAATCAATTGTAACGTTTTGGACGTTATTTTGCAACAATTAGACTTTGGCCATGGTCGAGTGGAGGCAAAAAAAAAATTAAAAGAAATATAAAAAGTGAGATTACAAGCCAGAATTTAAACATTTCAATAAAAAAAATGGTTATAAAATGTTTTATACAAAAGTACTCTTGCTTTGCAATCATTATTTTCGAAAAATTAACTAAAATTTAATTAAATAAAAATTGTTTTTGAATAAACCCGAACATGCACAAAGTTATTCTTAACGCAGAGCAATTCATTTTAAATGGATTCTAGCTGACTGCACATAAGTTTCCATTGAAAGCTTGATTTTTTTTTTTGAAAAAATATGCTCTACCTCTGATTTGGGGGTGGTGACAAAAGCATTGAAACATACAGTATGTAAAAAAAGTATGTTTACACCCCTTGAGCACTATGCACAAATTGTGATGAAACATGTAAACAATTCAAAGTTTGACAGAAACCTAGTACCTTTTGTTCAGAAACTCATGCCGAATATTTTGCTACAAAAAGCTCATGAAAAGATGATTTCAATAAAAAGTAATATAACAAATACTATTACAAAAATCAAAAAAGGTGCGAAAAAAATGTGTACACTTTTCGAAAAATTAACATACATAAAGTTATTTGTTGACATATCACCATAAATCCAGTCTCCCAACTCCAAATAGGCATCTTTGACTGGTTAAAAAATAATTTTGATTGAATGTAAAGTTTACTAACTACTTAGTATAAATGTTTATATAACTCTGAAAATTCTATATAAAACTAATCTAAATTTAATTTTGCATACTTTTAATTTAACTAAATGTCAATATCTTACCATAGAATTGCTAAATAAACTTTTTGAATCGTATACTGGTTCGGATGCGACGAAGTACTAAGTAATTTTGACGAAGTTTCTAAGAAATTTTGTCCCGCTAGATTGACTGAATATTCATAGCTTAATTATAACTATTTTTTAAACTAACTGTAACTTTGCACAGTTATTTTTAAGAATTCAGATATGTTCGGTGACTATACGTAATTTGGTGAGATCTACAACTATGTCGAAGACACCAACTCGCTAGGAGGTCACTGGAAAATGTTAGATTTCAGCGCCACCTATGCGGCCAAAATTGGAACTACATTTTAGTACCAAAATGTAGCCCTGATTTTTCTGAGCAACTTTGCTGAAGACACCGAAGCTCTAGGATGTAACCCCAGAGCGCTATTAATTTTGTCTTGCTAGATTGACTGAATATTCATAGCTTAATTATAACTATTTTTTAAACTAACTGTAATTTTGCACAGTTATTTTTGAGAATTTTGACATGTTCCGTGACTATACGTAATTATGCGAGATCTACAACTTTGTCGAAGACACCAACTCGCTAGGAAGTCACTGGAAAAAGTTAGATTTCAGCGCCACCTATGCGGCCAAAATTGGAACTACATTTTAGAACCAAAATGTAGCCCTGATTTTTCTGAGCAACTTTGCTGAAGACACCGAAGCTCTATGACGTAACCCCAGAGCGCTATTAATTTTGTCTTGCTAGATTGACTGAATATTCATAGCTTAATTATAACTATTTTTTAAACTAACTGTAATTTTGCACAGTTATTTTTGAGAATTTTGACATGTTCCGTGACTATACGTAATTTGGCGAGATCTACAACTTTGTCGAAGACACCAACTCGCTAGGAAGTCACTGGAAAAAGTTAGATTTCAGCGCCACCTATGCGGCCAAAATTGGAACTACATTTTAGTACCAAAATGTAGCCCTGATTTTTCTGAGCAATTTTGCTGAAGACACCGAAGCTCTAGGATGTAACCCCAGAGCGCTATTAATTTTGTCTTGCTAGATTGACTGAATATTCATAGCTTAATTATAACTATTTTTTAAACTAACTGTAATTTTGCACAGTTATTTTTGAGAATTTTGACATGTTGCGTGACTATACGTAATTAGGCGAGATCTACAACTTTGTCGAAGACACCAACTCGCTAGGAAGTCACTGGAAAAAGTTAGATTTCAGCGCCACCTATGCGGCCAAAATTGGAACTACATTTTAGTACCAAAATGTAGCCCTGATTTTTCTGAGCAACTTTGCTGAAGACACCGAAGCTCTAGGATGTAACCCCAGAGCGCTATTAATTTTGTCTTGCTAGATTGACTGAATATTCATAGCTTAATTATAACTATTTTTTAAACTAACTGTAACTTTACGCAGTTATTTTTGAGAATTTTGACATGTTCCGTGACTATACGGAATTTGGCGAGATCTACAACTTTGTCCAAGACACCAACTCGCTAGGAGGTCACTGGAAAATGTTAGATTTCAGCGCCACCTATGCTGCAAAAATTGGAACTACGTTTTAGTACCAAAATGTAGCCCTGATTTTTTTGAGCAACTTTGCTCAAGACACCGAAGCTCTAGGACGTAACCCCAGAGCGCTATTAATTTTGTCCCGCTAGATTGCCACCTCGCCCCACTGTGCAATGTCTCTTAGACAATTTTAAAGAAAATTTTCTGAACATAAAAAAATGTCACTCATGGTCATTATTAAAAAAAAAAACAACTAAAACTACAAATATTTCGCTGAAATCTAACTTTTGGTGGCTTTATCTCGAAAACGGGGCCCTTTATAAAAAAAAAATGTAAAGTACTTTTCGATTACAAATTCAAATTGAGTCAAAACTTTTTTTTGCATAAAAAATATTCCAAAAAATCTTTATTTTTTCAAAAGTTCATGACTTGGCAGCAGATTATTTGACCATACTTCTCTATGGCTCAAAAGTTGCGGGTTTTTGTCCCCTAAAACATATAAAAAGATCGAAAATCAAAAAAATGTTTTTTTGGGCAATTGAGTTTTAGTAAAAAAAAGTTAATTAAAGATCTGCAAATAAAATGTCTGTGTACCTTTTATTTCTCAATAGTCCTCAACAATACCTACAACTTTTTCGAAGACACCAAATTGATCTGAAAATTCACTCAAAAAAAAAAAGTGCACACGTGGTTTATGGATGATCCCTTTTTGTTAATTAATATTATTGGTTTTTTAAACACTTTACCACTGCAGTGGCCTTCGTGTCGTCTTTTTGTCTATACATGAAGACAAATGCACCAACAAATTGGAAAAAGCCTTGCATAAATCCATTTTTTCATTCAAAATGTCACGCAGTTCTCCTGTTGACTAAAAAGTACAGTGCATAGGAGCTTATGAAAATGTTACAAATTTCAATCATTGGCACAATCTTGTTGTAAAGTCACGGGTTTTTTTTTTAGGCTCTCAAGAACGAGTCCACGAACGTCGTTTGGACCTCACCAATCTGCCTCAAATCTTCAATGGTTATTTGTACATAAAAACTACTAGCATCTGGGCCAAATTTGAGCACCCTAGGTTATGTGGGCAAATCGGGACACACAGTTTAAAGGTTCAAAAACGTTAAAAATCTTTAAAATGCTGTAACTGAGATAGAATATAATAAAATTTTAAAATTCACCCTTTATTTTGTAGCATTTTTGAAGTGCTATCAGATGCCTTTTAAATTTTGAAAGTTTATTGATTTTTACCCAAGTTACAGTCTTTTAAAGAATTCTGACGTTTTTGAACTTTCAAATTTGTGTCCCGATTTAGCCCACTTGACCTAGAGTGCTCATCCAAGTCCAATTGAGAACAATTTTAAGCCTTACAAATGGCTTGTCAGTGCTTTTTCTCCGTGACGTTAAACGAATTTTTATTTGTTTTTTTGCTTTGCAACGGTACCAAACATGATATTTTAGTTTTCTAATTTTGTATCATTGATTTTCAAAGTACTTTTGATGATTCAATGAATATAGTTGACGCATTGCATACACAAATTATAAATCTAGAGTTTTTTTAATAGGTCCTATAAACATATGGAAGACAATAGCTTTTAGGTCTTTTTTTAAAAAAAAAAACTCTAGAAATAAACAATCCACAAATCCGTGGTATACAAGCGCTAAGAGTGTGTCCATAACACTTTCATAACAAGAGGAAATCATCGCCACAACCCAGCCAGCTAGTCTAGTGGCGAATCGCAATGTTTTGAAACTTGGTAGAATAACTCGGAACCTCTCGGAACAACGATCCCCGCACGATCATACGACAGACGACGGGCGTGAGTTTGCTGTTTTCAGTAATCAGCTTGGCTCAGAACAGCAGAACCATGTGCCAGAACGAGTCTCGCCGTCCCTTATCAGGAATTTGTGCAAAGTTTCCCCGGCAGATGGGGGTGAATAAATAACAACAACAAGAAGAAGTTGAAAAAACTACGCGCAAAAAATTGATAACCGAGTATTTTGCTGTATTTGTGCGGATGTTTTCGTGTGAACTACACACAATTCGAGGAAGGCCCCTTTCGAAGAGAGGGTCCTCAGCTCGACAGTGGATCGTTGACCCTTTCTGGGACTTGAGCGATCGAAAGGGTCTCGTTTTTGATATCCGAGCGCATATAAATCAATGGTTAAGACACGTGTGTGTGCCAACGCGAAAACACACTGGATTTACACAGACAAACAGAGCCGGTTCGGCAGAAAGAAAATCGTTTCGAAAAACTTTCTTTAACAAGATCTCACCTTTTTTTTTCTTGTCCGACTGCTCGACTGCTCCCCGGCTGTCTTCACGCAGAAAAATCTGATTGTGAACTTGGCAAAATGTTGGGTGCAGCTGCTAAACACGATTGTCATCTCGAGGCCGGCAAACAAGTTTGCCAAATTCAACCTAACATGTTTGTGGTTTCAACAAACATGTTTGTCATTGCCATGGCCTGACATGTTTGTAAATATAATAATCATTTGGGATGATTTAACAAACATGATTGTTGATTCAATGATCAGTTTTATGACAATGACAAAATCTGGATAGCCTTTTCTTCTTCTTTTTTTTTTCTTAATATGTAAAAACAAATGTTAGGTTTATTGAAAAGATTTATTTCACTATTTTCACCTATAATTGCAACACATTCTGGAGAATTCCGGTCACACTTATTTCACAATCATTTTCCTTTGACGCCGACAAGAAATATCAGCTGCTGGAGACATGGTGCACGTTACTTAAAAAAGGAACTTCTGAAAAAATTGAAACCCTTAGGAAGACAAAATTACATGGCTTTTACCTCATTATATCCGGACATAGTTTCCTCCAGCCTAGTTTTATGACACAAACAATGACTGGAACAGAACAATATAAGGTTTATTTATTAATTAAATACCTGATACAAAACACACTTACCTATTTCGTAAACATCCCCAGAATTCCACATTTTTCACTTCGGCCATCTTGTTGGATTGAAAACATACACTGTTAATTTTCCTAACACGTTTAAATGAGAATAGCTTCAAACAACAAACGTGTTAGTCAAAACGGCAAAATGTTGGTCGAACCGAAAAACGGTGATTTTCGAAATGATAAAATGTGTTTGTGACGCCTACAAACCGTGATAGTTGTTTTTAATAAACTGTTTTGTTCATTCAAACTTACACAATTTTTGTGCGTGTTGCCGATCCACTGTTTTTCTCCACTCGACTCCGCTTCTCCGGTGATTATTATTCCTTGGGCACGAATGACCACTTTTTTGAATTTTAAAATTTATTTTTGTTTTCCTTTTTCGACTTGGAAGAGCGGCGTTTTGTTTCGCGCCGTGCACTCCTTTTTGGCGGCTTCTTTATTTTCTGGGTTTTCGAAAAAAAATCACCAACAACAACAAAATACAAACTGCTCTGCTATTTCATCTTTCGTCACACAATATAGGTCACAAACCGCTCGGCACAACGCCCAAATTTCAATTCGAACCGGGCGTCAAAAAATGGATAGATTTGTCATGGAAGTGCCTCCGGCTTCGTTTCACCTTAAGTTGCCGTGTTAATTTATTGCGCACACAAACACACAGACTTACGCGAAAACAATAACCAAATTAGTACAATCAGCACGTCTGTCACTTTTTATTTTATTACTTACACATTTCACAGTTTGCACAATTGAATCCCAATTGGCGCAGATTGTTTTAACCCCTTTTCAAACTTTGACTAAAGGGACCACTACAACCACAAACACAACACGCAATGCAATGTTAAGGATCCACTTTGGTTACGACAAGCGTAGAATGCATGCTCCGACAAGCACACACACAAATTCACTTGTTATCAATGTTTTGCCTTTAATCAAGAGGCTCTTCGTCTGCTTTCACTCCTCTCTCATTCTTCGCACGATCGAGTGAGCGAACGATCGACGATCGCGAAGCGAGAATCGATCCCACGATCTTCAGATCATCAAAAATTGCACAATCACAAGCGATTCAAACACGCTATTTTATCACCAACACAATAAAAACAAACAACTTTTAACAAAATTGTTTCGTCACACGCTATTTAAAATCCCCAAAAGCGAAAAGTTTTCTTATTTCCTCAAAAAAGCGAATCCCGCGAAGAGCGAACAATTTCGCATCGTACACAAACACAGAGCTCGGGACGTGCCACTAAGCGCGATCGGACAGCGACTGAAATGTGTGTTAGAAGATGGTAAGCAGGCATGCTGCTGCTGCTGGCGGACTCAGTCGGTGTGCATTGGCGAGTGTATAGAGTGAGTGAAAGACTCGGGAGAGAGGCCAGCATTGGGCCGCCGAAAATGTGAAGCGGAGATGATGATGGGAACCCGCTGTGTGGGAAGGTGGGTTCAAAAGGGATGTTTATAGAAATATTTGATGTTTTTGGTCAAATTTCAATGCATGTCTCGCATAATTTATTATATTTTTTTATACAAAGTTTTATTTTAGATTACTCAGAATTGTAAGAAACATATCATTGCTCAATGCTAAAAAAAACGTACATATTGGTTAGCCACACCCACACCCAAAATACAGGATTGAGAGAATTGTTTTACCAAAACTTATTGATAGCTCAATGCTAAACTCGAAAGAATAATGCTACCAACTCACACCATCAATTGTCTTCATTCGTTAAACAGTACATCTCCAACAAGAGTCATACATCGAATTCTGACCACGCATGAGTCACCAAACTGTGGTTGCCGAGGCAGTTAAGTCTTTTAGTTAGTCCCTAGATCGATTCCCGTAGATAATACTTTTTTTTTGTTTTGATGGATGAACTTTTATTATTTGGAGGGCATCATTCTGTAGGCCCTAATGTCCTAATGTGAAAAATTTGTGAAATTTTAAGATCATTTCTCTGGTGAGTTTTTAAAATGCATTTTTGAAATTGGTTTTTCGTAAGTAGGCCGAATACCGATGAAAAAGGATTTGTTCACCATTGGCTCTTAAGACTTTTTGAAAACTAATCCGAGACTTTTTAAAGAATATTTCTCGATTAAATTTTCAAAAGGCCCTATCTGCATAGGAAACCCATGAGGGATAGGTAGTTTTGAAAATTTAATCTAGATTTGAAATTTTTTGAATCAAGGCTAACATTTCAAATGGGCATTATATTGATTTTTGGCCCTATTGAAATGTTAATCTTGATTCCAAAATTTTCCATATATTTTTTTCGATAAGATCATAAAATTTCACAATTGTGAAATTTGTTGCTGAAATATTGGCATTAGAAAATGTGGGAATGTTTGGATCTGACTTAAAAACTTCAATTTGCTTCACCCAAAAAAAAAAAAAATGAGTTCACGTAAAAGTGAACAGAGTTCATGCCAACGGGAACCAGGAAGAAAACTGTTCACTTTCATGGTGCAATGCACTATAAAAGTTGAACAGTTTGCTTCCTGGTTCCAGGTGGCATGAAATCTGTTCACGTTTACGCGAACTAATTTTTTTGAGTGTTGTTTTTTTTTATTTCTTTTCCAATCCAATCTTCAATGTCTCTTAGGCAATTTTATTGGGAATTTGCAGACATTTTCAAAAAAATATATGTTCAAGAATGGATAATCATGGGCAATATTTTGAAAAATAAAAAAACGGGAATTTTGCAGATAAAATTAAATATAAAGTTACCATATCTTGAAAACGGTTCACTTTACCAAAAAATCTGTTAAGTAGGGGAAATATACCCATTTTAATCACTCTAAGCCGTTTGACCAATTCTCATTCGCTATTAAATCAACATTTTCAGATGTATCAACAATGGAGAGTTGCTGGCTCACTTTTAATTGAGCTATTTATTACTTTGGAACAGTCAAAAGCACTTTATGAAAACTGTAATTCAAGATCAAAGTGCTGATAGGCCGATAAGAGAAATAGGCTGAAAAGGGTATACACTGAAATAAAAAAAAAGTATCTAATTCCTAAATTCTAGGAATTTTACCACTTTTCCTTATTTAGTAATCGGGTTTTTTGGATTACATAATAAGGAAAGGAGGCAAAATTCCTAGAATTTAGGAATTTAGTACTTTTTTTTATTTCAGTGTAGCTCCCTCACTTTTCGATTGGATTTTTTTTGACTAACATTTTTTTCCCCTAAAATCACAAACAAACATATCAGAAAGTTTCAAAGTTTGAAAAAACAAACGGATTTTTGGAATTAAATTTTCGAGTAAAAAGTGAACAGCTGCCAAAATGTATGTTTTATTTTCAAGTCACTGAAAGCAATAATTGAATCAAACTACAAGTTTTCCGTTTTATTCAAGAGTCAAGAGCGGGTTTGTTCATATTGCACCCTTCAATGGCCACCGTTTTTTTGTTTTTCGTGTATACAGGAGGTTATATTGAATCACATTTATTTAACGAAAAAACTTGACTTCTCTTGTTTTATGTTGTTCTTGAGTCATTTTGCCTTCATCACTGAGGTAAGGCTATAATCCTGCTCTAAAATTTAACTTTTTATTTAAAGCTCGAAAACCCACCTTGATGTATACATATCGACTCAGAATCGAAAACTGAACAAATGTGTGTGTGTATGTGTGTGTATATGTGTGTGGGTATGTGTCAATGTCACTCAGTTTTCTCAGCACTGGCTGAACCGATTTTGACCAATCCAGTCGCATTCGACTTGGTTTAGAGTCCCATACGGTGCTATTGAATTGTTTGAAGTTTCGATAAGTAGTTCAAAAGTTATGTATAAAAATGTGTTTTCGCATGTTTTCGGAAGTTGAATAAATGGCAGTATACTGAACCAACTGAACCAACATGCTATACATCGTTAGTTAGGTAATTGAAAGACCTCTTTCCAATGAGTCCAAAACATTGGTAATCTGGCAACCCTGCCTCGAGTTATAACCACTTAAGTGATATTTATGTACTTTTTTGTAGCCGGATCTCATTCAAATGTATGTAAACAATGTCCGGATGCATGATCCGACCCATCGTTGGTTAGGTAATCGAGAGACCTTTCCAACGAGTCTAAAACATTGAAGATCTGGCAACCCTGTCTCGAGTTCTGACCACGTAAGTGATATTCATGTTCTTTTTTTGTAGCAGGATCTCACTTTAATGTAGTTTGCTTGCAGAGGGTTAATGAGTTATTTTTCATACAGAATGTTAGTTATTCATAATCAGTTTTTTTAATTTTATAATTATAGTTATATGATAGTGATCATGAACATCATTTTTTTTCAATATGTATTTTCGAGAATAATAATCTGCCGTCATAGAACAAAATAGGAGACGAAAGTGGAAATGAAATTGACACTGACCTTATTTCTAGATTGAATTTTTAAAAGGTCCTATTTGCATGGGAATCCATAACTAATATGATGTTTTGAAAATTTACTCTAGATTTTTTTGAAATTTGATGATCATGTCCCAACGTTTTGAAAACGCCGTGCACCGTCCACCGATCAAAAACCGGTGCAAACAACCAAAAGAGACCGGTTGCTGCCGCCACTATCAAGGGAGTTCTGCATGCTCGGTGCTCGGTGTGGGAGAAGTTATGGTTGAGGATCGCGCGCGCTTCATTTGGTGAGAGTAAAAAAAAGAGAGAAGAGAGAATTGAGAGCATAAGTAGAGGGCGATGAGAATGAGTGACTGGAATGAGCCGGTTTTAAGATATTTGATAAAATAGGAAAATTTACTTACATTTTATTTATTTACCTAATAAAATTGCAAACTTGTTGAAAATTTTGTTTGAGAAATAAGGCTTTAATTTGTTAATAAATCGTTCCAAAAACGTATTTTGTATCCTAAAATTTATCTTTTTCTAACAAACTTATAAAAACTCCAACATTATTGGTAACTTTACCCTGCAAACGAGAAGAAAGTGAACTCACTCTCCCGTAAGAGAGTGAGTGCCGGAGCATGCGCAAATTCTACGCTCCAAAGAAATTCAAATATCAGTCAGTTCAAACTACACGCTGCTGCATGCATTGCTGCTCATCGCATTTCCCAATGTAGGTATCCATACATTTATGCTAATTACGATTTGGCAGCAGCATGCATTTCTCCCTCATTGGTCTAGGTCATTCAGGAAGAGATCACCAAAGGCACCGGGTCAATAAATGTTTGTTTATGGCTTTCCTCTGTCTCTTCTGTTGCGACGCAGATTTCTTCCGAAATTCCAAACTTAGGTCGATTACCTGCTATCAGAGCCAGATGTTTGTTCAGAGTTGTAGATTTTTCAAAGAATAGTGGCGTTTTAGATCGGTTACGTATTCGATGCGGTGGAAGTAGGGACTTTCCCTCGCATCACTTCTTTTGGCACGAATTCATACTAACATGTGGAGTCGATCTTAATTAGATGCATTTTAATTAGTTCCATGCGCACAAATGTTGCACAGATCGAATCTCGCCGTAGTTCTTCTAGGTTCTTCCCCAGTTGAACGCAGTGTCACGGTTCTTCAAGTCAAGATCTGTATTACTCCTTCACGCACAACCGTTTGATGCTTTTTTTTTGCAACGATTCGATCCGGTGGCGGAAATGTTCTCATTTCATCGACATTTTCTACGGTCCGAGTGCGGCCGCGGCCACCGCCAAAGAAGATATTTATCATTGGCTTCATTAATGAATAAGATTGCCATTCGCGATAAAATAAGCCGGTTGTCCAGAACACTGCGAGGGACGTTCACCGAGCGACGGGGGAGTTCAATGATGGACGATCTAACGGCAAGGCAATTGCGTACTGGACTGGACCGGTGACATCGCTGGTGAACGGCGGTTCCCGGCGGATTTCATTATCATTGCCTCAAGGAGGGACACAAACTTCTATGTTAACCTTCTACAACTCGAACCTGCCGAAAACTATCTGAGAAATTCTCTACGTTTTCGACTTTTTTAAATTTGGATGAAACATGCATTAATTTTATATTTTGAAAATTTTGATATCAAGGCTAACATTTTAATAATAATATTGAATGTTTTGCCTTTATGATATGTTAGTCTCGATAAAAAGCAAAATATGTTTTTAAGAGTTCAGAAAATTTCACAATGATTGAATATTTCAATAATGAATTTGAACCATTAGTTGCTAAGATCAACATTAGAAAATAGGGTTTGGGTAAAACTTTGAAAATGTTAATTTTCCTGTTTTTTTTATTCCCTGTATTTCAGCAACCAGTGCACTGTGGTCTAGATAGCAAAATTAAGTGGAAATTGATTTTTCGAAAAATTGTGGAATTCTGAAGCTTTAAGAAGAGTTGTTGCAAATAAGAAACTTTTGGCTTGGTTGAAAATTAGGGTGGACCACGTTTAAAGGGTTTTATGAAATTTAACTATCTTAGAATATTTATGCGAAATTTTGTCTTTGCTAGAAAGTTGTTAGGTATGTAATATTTAATGTTTGGTTCTTCTAAAATGTTAGTCTTGATTCAAAAACTTTCAAATTATTGTTTTTGAAGAGATCGGAATATTTCACGAATGTTTCATTTTTTAACATTTATAATTGGACCATTAGTTGCTGAGATATTGACATTACAAAATGGAGAGTTGTTTGGATGAGATTTAAAAAAATCGATTTTCCTGTATCTTTTTCTTTTAACCGCTGTATCTCAGTTATCAGTCGTCTAATTTTCAATGTTTCTTAGACAAAATTGTAGGACATTTTTCGAAAAAAATATTTTCAGGAATGAGCAATCATGGACACTATTTTAAAAGTAAAAAAACTGGAATCTATCAGACAAAATTTAACTTTGAATGGCTATATTTTGAAAACGGTTCACTTAATCAAAAAAAAATAAAAAAATGTAAGATACTTTTCGATTGCAAATTCGATTTTCCATGAAAATTGGGGTCAAAAAATTACATTACATTATAAGTACAAGATTTAATATTTTTACAAAAAGCACTATTTAAAAAAAAAAACTCACCGGCAATTTTTTTTTCATGCTAGTGCGTCAATCCCGGGAATTCTCGGGACAAAATTCCCCGGAATTTTTCTTTTTGGTGGGTCTCGTGGCGCAGGGGTAGCGGCTTCGGCTGCCGATCCCGATGATGCTATGAGACGCGGGTTCGATTCCCGCCTTATCCACTGAGCTTCTATCGGATGGTGAAGTAAAACGTCGGTCCCGGTTTCTCCTGTCTCGTCAGAGGCGCTGGAGCAGAAATCCCACGTTAGAGGAAGGCCATGCCCCGGGGGGCGTAGTGCCAATAGTTTCGTTTTTTTTTTTCAAAAACGGGAATTCCCGAATCCCGAGAATTTTCATATTTTGTCCCGAGAATTCTCGAAATTGAAAAAAAAAACAAATTTTGGTCTGGAAATTCAGATTTGCTTGTGGAAACAGATGAACAGTTTAATACTTAGTAATCGATAGTAATATTAATGTAATAAAATTTGTTTTCGACATACATCAGCATTAATTTGGCTAATTAGGGGAAATTTTTTGAATTGTTTGGTTACAGATCCGCTGAATGCCTGGCACTTATAATATTTTCTATTTGGGTAATTCTCTACCAACTCACACGAAATCGGGAAAAGTTGCCCCGACCCCTCTTCGATTTGCGTGAAACTTTGTCCTAAGGGGTAACTTTTGTCCCTGACCACGAATCCGAGGTCCGTTTTTTGATATCTCGTGACGGAGGGGCGGTACGACCCCTTCCATTTTTGAACATGCGAAAAAAGAGATGTTTTTCAATAATTTGCAGCCTGAAACGGTGATGAGATAGAAATTTGGTGTCAAAGGGACTTTTATGTAAAATTAGACGAACGATGAGTACGCCATCACAGAAATTAGTGTACTAATTGTTTTGATCATTTCCTGTTTTAATCTCGTGACAGAGGAGCGGTACGACCCCTCCAATTTTTGAACATGCCAAAAAAGGGGTGTTTTAAATTATTTGCAGCCTAAAACGGTGATGAGCTAGAAATTTGGTGTCAAAGAGACTTTTATGTAAAATTAGACGCCCGATTTGATGGCGTACTCAGAATTCCGAAAAATCTTATTTTTCATAAAAAAAAAACACTAAAAAAGTTTTAAAAACTCTGCCATTTTCCGTTACTCAACTGTAAAAAAATTTGGAACATGTCATTTTATGGGAAATTCAATGTACTTTTCGAATCAACATTGACCCAGAAGGGTCATTTTTTCATTTAGAACAAAATTTTTCATTTTAAAATTTCGTGTTTTTTCTAACTTTGCAGGGTTATTTTTTAGAGTGTAACAATGTTCTACAAAGTGTTAGAGCAGACAATTTTTTTGAAAATTGTGAAAAAAATCGTGTATCTTTTTTTCTAAGTAGTCCTCAGCAATACCTACAACTTTGCCATTTTAAAAAACGTACCATGGCATTTGAACACTTTCTTCGTGGTTCTCATTTTCATGAACGCTTTTTCACGATTTTGGGAACTCTTTTTTCTCCGTGTAGGGAAGGCCCCCACAAAGTTTGAGCCAAATAAAAAAAAAAAAAAAAACAAAAAAAAAAAAAATGGTCGAAATCGGCCGATTATGTAGAGAATTGCTCAGCTGCCAAAACTGTAGAGAACCTTGTATGGGTTCAGAAATGAAAAAAGCGTTTTTGGTCATTGGAAAGGAACTAATTTCAAATCAAATAAAAATATGCTGTAGAATCGATTAAAAAACTTAAAAAAGTGTCCATAACAAAATACTCCGATTCCGGCAAAATGTCAGGAAATAATCCCTTTTTCACGGTTCCAAATATCAGACATTTTTTCCTACGTTTGTACTTCTAAAGACCTGTTTTGAATTAAATATGGTCGTTACAATAACATTTTCCATTAAGTTAGCCGGAGCATTCTCAGCCCCAACGTCGAGGGCGGTCATTCTCACATTTACGCCCTGCCATCACAGCCGTTTAGTACTACACTTGTTCTCGAGATAGAAATCGAATTTCTGCGCTTTAACTCCGTGATGTATTGCCGCTCATCTAACCAGGCCTCGCACTTTGGCGGGAACACAATTGTAACGATTGTAAAACTCGCGCGTAAACCTCTCGTTTGACCTCATTCCGTTAATTGAAAAATATTTTTCCGCACTTGATATTGAATGAAATAGAGCTTGCGCCAAATGTGATTGACCATCCCCGCCCGCGGTTGTGGGGTTCTAGAATTTATAATCACTACCAGATCGCCAAGTGAGGAAATGTTCGTCTAACCGGGGCGGACATTTGGTTCTAATTATGATTGAAATCACCCTCTTTTGCTCAAATGAACGTGGCGGCGTGTGGCCACGTGTCCGAGCGCGCGGTTTTTTAATAATTTAATTAAGGCCCCTCCGCCAAAGCGACGATTGATAGGTTACGTCCTGCGGCACCCCTCTTCAAACTGGTCGCGACATTCGAGGTTCAAAGAATTTCTGCATGTTTATCTGGCACCGGATGGGGGTCATCCGGAATGGATTCAATTTAAATGTCGCTCTTATCGATCAACTCCCCTCCCTCGAGGCAAACGGGCAACATTGATCCGTATACTGGGTATGAGGAATAAATCACGATGTTGAGTGTATGCTAAATGAATCGACGCCCCTGCAAGGCTACATGGCGATATTTGTTTGCAATGTGCAACGAAAGGGGAGGTCGTACAGTTTTGCTAGAGGAAAATTAAAGTTGAACGTTGATTACTGAAATTTGTATCTATAGAATTCCATGTTCTTAGTCGGAATACCTTTGATAGTTCAAATACTCGACTAATACTACACTGAGTCATCATTTTGACCACAACCGAGTAATACCCCCAATCCGTCCAGCGGTAACCGTCATGACTCACAATCGTGACCTTTTCTCATAACCCAGTCTTGTTTTCACGCAAGACCTGACGTTTGTCTCGTCTCGTATGGTATTTCCGATGTTTTGAGCTTCAGGTTTCGCAAAGAAAGTTATGTTTGGTAAACTAAAGATTGATACCGCAATTCGTTACGCTTGTCGTGAAGTTCTGTGACTGTTTAGGAAAGTGTCAGGTACAATCACGTGCTGGTGGTCAAATGCGTCATTTGAACAGTTTGATGCACGTCAGCTGTAACCAGTTTCCATAACTCAACTTTGGTTGAAGTTTGGAAGTTATCACGTTCACGTGTCTTGTTTTTTTTTTAATTATCAGTCTGGATAACAATTCCATATTGATATTATATCTTTTTTCTCAATTGTAACATTTCTCTAGTTCAAAATAATTGCCACTTTCCCACATACGCTTCACAGATGTCCGAGTCGGTTCAAGTTCTCAACTCCGACATCCTCCGACGAACGGCAACTTCCACGACGGTCCTTGCGGCGGATAGCTGAGTGGCAATAAAACAACCCAACAATTGCTGCAAGTGCACAACGAAAGAAAAATAACCAATCCAGCAATATTGGTAGCAGCAGCAGCAGGTTCCTTCCCCCTTCAATAGTAAACGCCTAAAGACGACTCTTTTACGCAAAACGTGGAATTACACGGAAAAGGACGGTTGCGTTTTGCCGCCCTCAAATAAAATAATTAGATCTGCCGCCCGGCTGTAAAGGAAGAACGCAAGTGCCATTGGAAAACGTGTGCGATTGAAATGGACAAGGCAAGACAGTAGGAAACGTTGAGGCGGGCAGAGGAAGCAACTGCGGGTAGGGTGCAATGATGCGCAAGTGTTGCTGTTTAAGATGTGGGGGTGATTGGACCTGAAGTTTGAACTATCTTTGATACTTAAGTGAGTTTTTAACAAATAGGCTTCACATCTAATCTAATCTAATCTAAACAAACTCTAGAGCTGCCAATCTTTCGAAGGAGGTTAGATTGCTCCTAACTTTCTTCTTGTCATCCATTAACATTTGTAGTGCGCCATCATTGCATTAAAATGCATTGAAACGTCACAAACTTTAAAGTGGCCAGGCCTACTGCGTAAGGTTGTTTCGCAGAGAAATGATTCGTTGAAATGGGTTGAGTTTGAGCACAGAGTGTTCATACAACAACACAATTCTGAATCGACAGGGTAGGAAGAAGTGTGGGGTAGGGTGCCCAGAATATGGGACTTTTCCTCAAAACCTCGCTCCACAAGCTGAATATTGTTCCTTGGGCTATTTTAGGACTCTGGGCCAAATATGAGCAAAATCGGTCAACATTTACTCATTGATACTCGAAGGTGAAGTTTGTATGGGAAAAATCGAAAAAATGTATGGAAAACCCAATTTTTTTACAGTTTGTTCTGCACGGTGCGCTACTTCCATCCAAATATTCCCAAGCGTGAGATTCTTATTGAAAATTTAATACTCTACAACTTTGTAGAACACACCAAAGCTGTAAAACTCGACCCTGAAAAGTTATTAGCGTTTTAAAAAAGTAATTTTTGTATGAAAACATCACCAACTTTAGGCTCGGGTATCAATGTGTTAATCTCAACCAATTTCGCTCAAAATTTGCACAGATGCCTAAAATAACCCAAAAAAACAATTTTTGCTTGTGGAGCAGGGGGTCATCTTTTCTAGGCACCCTAGTGTGGGGGCACACCACCATACGCTCCGAGTTTCCGAAAAAAAAACTGGTTTAGAGGATTTTTTGGCAAATATTAGCAAAATCATACCAAAAAATCTCTTTCCGTGTAAAAGAAAAACAAGAATGAAAGAGAAAGTGATGTTTCATGATCGACTCTGGTCACCCTATCTCGAGTTCGTAAGCCAAGACTATTTAACCGATATTTATTTACTTTTTTGAAACCCTGATCAAGTAATTTCGATGAAAGTTATGTTCGGTTTAATCATGTAATATTAAAAACTTCACCCTAGTTAAAAAATATAATTTTTGGTCCTCCTACTTAAAGTTGTGATCATTTCAGTTATATTTAGATCTTATGATAAAAATACTTTCCGGATCTATCATTCGATGCATTTTTGGTATGGTGTGAGGAAGGAATCTATCACGTTGGTGTTTAAGATAGTTTTTTTTTTAATGTTTATGCCTTCTATGTTTTGCCATGTTTATTATAATTTGCCGAAAATTGAAAATGAGTTGATTTACTAGACTTAATGATTTTATACGCTCAAAATGTGCTGCTTTCACGGGGACCATAACTTTAAAAAAACTTTAAATTTAACAAAGAAAATATTTATATTTGACGACACAGAAATATAAAATTTCACGAGTTTTCACAGGAAGCACCAAATTCCACAGATTTAACGGGCTACACAAAATTGTGAAAATTCACTAACCCAAATCATGACCAAAAAATGCATTTTGCACCATTGAATTGTCCATACAAGTCTCCATATGATTTAGGCAGCTTTCCCTTCAACAATGGTATGTGAATATTCGAAAATCTGTATTTTGGGAAGAGATTTTCTGATTGATGAGTCCCTCGATTCTGAAAATGTGTTTTTCTTAAATATCTAAAAACTAAAAATCTCTGCAATTTTCATTTTTGGACTTTGAAAAATTGTCAAAAAAGTTGTATAAATGGTATATTACATAGAATACAAATTTAGATAAATTAAATTTCGAATTGATTTTTTTCAACTGACAATTTCTCAGCAACGTTGGATTCGATTTTCAATGTAAAAATATGTTTTAAGTTTGTTTTGAATGTGAAACAATATTATTGTTGGAATAATTTAAAATTTCACAAAAAAATCAATTCTCCGCAAATATTTTTGAGCACATTCCCAATATTGTTGTCTATGCTTCTCTGTGGTTAATAAGTTATATTTTTTGGGCCCTTAACATATGAAAAATAGTTTTCGAAAATCTAAACTGTTGTGAAAACAGTTAATCAACCTTTCATGCCTGAAGGTTCACGAAATAGTATTTTTTACTAGAATTGATGCAAAATGCCTTCTTCTGCTAAAATTGTTTCAGAAAAAAATACTAATAAATAACATTTCTAGCTTTCGTACAGAATTTTTTCTGGCTGCGCTAACAACTTGGATGATAGCAATCAAATTAAACAGGTAATCTAAATCACCGACCAACAAAATTTCTGCATAGGCTCAACTCGAGGGGATGCATGAACTTTAGGGTTCCCAGAATCACGTGCATAGACACTACCGAACGGTTTATCACCTAAGTTTGTATGCAGAATTAAGTGGAGCATCAACACTTCCCGTCTTCCAAATCCCTTTCCTTGTCCCTGGTGCGCGGTGGAGATGGGAGCGGCCGGCAATGGACGGCTGTCATGGTGGTGAGAATCTGGTTCAGGTGGAATTGGTTCTAAATCACCGTCTCCTAGCGAAGCCAAGCGAAGTTTGTATGGAGAATTATTCCCATATGCAAAAACAGCTAATTAGTTTGAAAACTGGATTTCCTCTAGTATTCGAGAACAAAGTATTGTTTATTTTTGTTTTTTTTTGTTCTGAACATTTATGCAAACAGGTGCAGTTAAACATTGAGCTAAAATCAAATTATATTAATTCAACTGACGTGAAAAGAAAGAAACAGCTAAGTCCAACATCGGTTACCCAACCTTATAAAGATCTGGAAAGACGACCGGTCACTTGTCTCGGCCGGGAACGTCCCCCTCGAGGAGCTCGGCGAGCGGGGTCCAAGGGAAAGCATTTCACTTTTAGTTTCAACCGCGTGTCTGTGCGTTAGGGGGCTATTCTTCTTTATTTATTTTGGAGTGCAGTTTCCAACATGATGTTGCCCAGCCGGAAGAAAGTTGTACAATCTTACACGTTTTTCCTTCTTTCTTTGCTTGGAGATCAGTTTTACCTGCTGTTTCCCTTTTTAATATTCTGCGCGCGGCAGCGACTTCGAAGCCGGTGTGGATAAAAGGGTTGGCCAGGGTCTCGGTTATAGCGGTAATCTCGAGTCCGTAAAAAAACAACACAACAGCACTTGCAGTGCAGTTATTCAGCAATTGCATCCATCAGGTCCAGGCCCAAAGGAAAGGGAAGCAAAGTACAGTTGCAAGAGCAAAGGGAGGAGGAAGATGCCCATAAAGTGTTGTCTTGTTATGCCTCGTGAAACTAGTTCAATAAAAGTGCACCCAAGAATTGCCTCGTCGGGTTTCCCTATGCAATCGTTTGGCTAATGTACCCACGTGGTATGCCGCCGATGAACAAATCATTACGGACTATGAGCGCTGGTGCCATTTGGAAAGACACGCCGTGCCACCGCCGGGTAGAGCTCCAAAAATGATAACAAAGTCAAGTTCACGATCAACTTGTTTACTCGAATGGCTTAGCTTCCTCTGTGGCTAGTGCCCAGTATGCAGCAGTAGCTTGCGGGTTATTTAGCTACCCTAGAGTGATGCAACGTTATATAAAATAGATTTATTGTTACTTTCTTTTTTTTTATGTAAGTTGGATATTGAAACAATGCTTTCTTTGTAATGTCTACGAACTGCGTTCACAATCAAGTCCTGATCCACAAATCAATCAATCTAAAATTTTCTTTGCGAATGTCCACAAAACGCTTTGTGCACATGTTGGCCAAAACTGATCTACTCAATTTTGTCCACGAACAGAAAAAATACATGCTAGGTATTATTTTTATCCTTTATTTCGTTGTTCTCATGGTCACTCAGGACGTTTTTCCAACACAGCAATTTCCAGTTTTACTGCAAAATATCGATTGTTTTGATGTTAATAGCATGTTATTGATCTAAAATATTCACTAAAATGTTAGTCCAAATTA